>NW_023602186.1:0-39377 GCF_014898055.3 Talpa occidentalis | reverse complement strand
AGGATATACATTCTTCTCAGAGCACATGGAATATTGTCGATGACAGATCACATATCGGGACATAAACAAGTCTCAACAATTTTTAAAAGATTTTTTAAAATACATGATTGATTGTCATGATTAACATGGGCTTTTTTAAGCTAGCTGGTGGTATGGATGTGGACTCTATGCCAGGAGCTGCAAGGTTAAATTCCTCTACTGTAGATTCAAGAGCTGAGATTTGGTGTTAGATGGCTTGGGTTCAAGTCTCAGCTCTACCAGTTAGCAGTTATATGACTTGAGGCAAGTTCCTCCACTTTCTGAACCTAGTTTCTTCTGTAAATGAGAGATAGTCATAGTCACTATCTCCTAGGGTGAAACGGGATGATGAAGCACCTAGCGTGGCCTAACACATAATAAGCATTTAATAAGTGTTCACAATCTTTTTATTTTTGCACAAATTTTGGATGATTTAACAAGTTCCAAATGTATAACTCCACTAACTATTCAAAAATTATTTAGGCGGGGGATGTCCTTAAAAAAAAAATTCAGCAAATAACAAATTCAGCAGAATTCAATGATTTATTCCAGATGCCCAGGTGACTTTCTGTTACAAATTAGAAGAAGAGAGAGTCATATAATTCAGAATAAGAGAAGAGAGTAGGATATGATATTTACAGCAGCATAGAAGTTGCGCATAGAAGTTGTGCCATGCAAGAGAGAGCATGGCAGAACTCATAGTCTATTGATCAGAACTCATAGTCTATTGATCTTGGCATCAGAAAGAAGTTGGATTCAGTTCTTAATTTGGCCATTGTAGTGGGCTGAATGGTGTCTCTCCCACCAAAGAGAATGTACTATTTCTTTTTTTTTTTAAAGATTTATTTATTTTTATACAAGAGCTAGGGTACAGGCGATGCGCGAGAGGGTGAGAGGATCACCAGAGACAGAGTGGGGAAACAGAACAGGCAGACTGATGAAATACACTGCCGAGGGAAGCAGCGAGTGAGACAGGAGATGTCTGCGGAACCATGTGGGATTCTTCCTGGGTCGGCCGGGATCGAACCCTCACTGCAGAGGCTATGGACAGCTTCAGGGCTGTGCTCAACACAATGCACCACCAGGGAGGCCCGATGTACAATTTCTAACCTTGCTATCTGTGAATGTGACTATGGTATTTTAAAAAAAATGAAGATCCTTTATGAACTGATTTGAATAGTCTCCACGAAATATTGTTAAGAAAAAAAAAAAAGTACAGAACACTATATTCATTATGCTAGGTAGGAAGAATATGCATGTTTATCTTGTACTTAGAAATTTCTTACATGCTTCAAAAGAAATTGGTGATATTAGTTGCATTACCTAAGGTAAACTGAATGGTTGAGAAGGAGAGTATGGGGGGGGTGCATGATGGTTTTAAAGCATAGCTGCAAATTTTTGACACTTCATCAGAAGGTGGAGTCTACAACCCTTTTCTAGGACCCTGGTGGCCTCTGTAACTGCCCTGCTGCATGGAATGCAGAGGTGGTGCTACATGATGCCCAAGACTGCATTTGAAAAGGCTATTCCACTTCTTGCAGGGTTCCCTTGGACAGTCACTCCTGGAACCATTAGTTGCCATGTGAGAAGTCCAGTAACCAAGAGGCCACCAGTGGAAATACCATGTAGTAAGAAACAGAGACTGAAGAGGAGAGAGTTACAGCCTCAGCTGTTCAGACCCAACTATCTGAGTCTTCCCAGATCAGGCACTAAACTTATGTGTGAAGAAACCTTTGAGACAAACCAGCTCCAGCCACCTTTGCTGTAGCTCCCTGAGACCTCTCCCACTTCAGAGGAACTAACCATAGGAGTCTATTGGCCAGTCAATACTAACTGATAATGTGGTTACTGTTTTAAGTCACTATTATAGGATAGTTTGCTATGCTATGATAGATCACTAGTACAGATACCTCTCACTGTTTATACATTTCACTTTTATACATTTTGAGCTCTAAATCATGTAAATGTATTTCTATTACCAAGTAAATAAAACTAAATTCTCCAAATTTCCTGGATTGATGTTTTATCTATCATTAGCTCTTAAATGGTTTTAGAAACAGAATTGTGTCAGGTTTCCTTGGCCTGAATATTCTCTGGGATTTTTTGACAAGTGGGAATCTGGCTGGTGTGAATTGAAGAATGTTGGCATCTCCCTTATACTGCCTTGCCACAAACAAGCAAACAGGAAAACAAACAACTTGCTTCCCCAACAATGGAAACTAATTCCTTGGCCAATCACATATGTTATGGGACAGTTCGTCCAGCTGACCTGGGCCTAGGAAAACAATGTGGTAGTATTCATGTACATAGGGCCAGAATGAAGCTATAATGTGCAATCTCGTCTATGTGGACATAAGCACAAGGTTTTAGGGAGGGTGTGAGCATGCCCTGTTTCTTTCATTGCAATATGCAATGTGGAGTAATTGAAAACAATACTAAATTGCTGAGTGTAAATATGTCCAATCTTGTTTATGTTAAGTAAATTAATCCATCAAGTACTTTCTAATTTTAAAGTGAGAAATATACCTCACAATAGAAGGAACACCACTGTGGTATCATCATAACAAACATCAATAGAGGGCTAATGAAATGTGATGTGCCTCCAAAATGCAATACAACATGAAGGATTACCATCATCTACAAAATAACGCTCCCAAACCACTGAAGTTGGATAGACTTAGGCCTTTCCATATAACTTCAAGTTTACAGGAAAGCCAGGTGATAAAGAAGCAGATCAAACACCACTACATAGAAACAATCTCACAAATTCAGAATTTCGGATAGACAGTCTACAAGATAATTGGCCTGGTGTCTTTAAAATGGCACTGGTGAAGAGGATGGGAAACTGGCATTCTCAAACTCCACATGTCACCTCTAAGGTCATGCTTTTTCTGGCTTAGAGAAATTCCTCTATTCACCCTTAGTGACAACATACATCTCATGCAATTTCTGAGTTGACCAAGATTTACATCATAGTGAATAAATTGTCCATGAACTGACAAAGCAGAGTAATATCATATAAGACAAAGCATTAAAGATTTGATTCAACTAAATTTACTGTGAGTTTACTATGGAATATCACTTTAAGAACCAGGTTATAACCATGTTATAGTGAATATTAGCAGAGAAAAAGGAGAAATTAATCAGTATCTTCATGCTTCTCTCAAGCTAGAGTCCTTCTTTAATATATACGTAATCTTTAGACTTCGTGAAGAATCCCTATAAAGTGCTAAATTGCTTTATGTACTTAAAGTAGACTGAGACTGAGCTATAAATGCTATGCTAAGATAGCTAGTAGGCATGTTAGAATAAGTTAATTATATCCAAAAAAGCTCTTCATCTATCTACTGTCCATGATTGACCTGAGATTTACTATGCCATCAAAAGTGGGACTCAAGTAACCTAATGAAATTCACTATTTATGCTTATAATTGCAGCAGTGATATTTCAAGGCCATCTCATTACAAGAAATATCTGTAGAACAACTATTTGGGATGCCCTTAGAAAAGAAATATGCCAAGCATATCAAAAGGGCATAGTTTTCTTTCAGAACAGGGATTTATTTATCAAAATGTCAGTGTAAATACCAACATTTGATTAGTGCAATTATTTCATTCTTTCCTCTAGAAACTATAGATGTTAGACCACTTAAAAATCTGCTGAGCTTGGAGTGAAGTAATGTGACATGTAAATTGTACTTTGTATTAAGAAAGAGTAACTATTAGAAGAAATTAGAAGCAGAATTATAGCTTTTAATCAGTTAATGCAACACCAACCACACACCTGTTTGAATGTATTACAAATTTTGAAATTATATCATACTTCAAAAAATGGGGGTCTATAAAGAGCTTGGTCCTGAGTACATTCCACAGCTTCCAAAGGCAACATTCAGGGGTCATAAGTAAAAGAGACCTCACTCCTGGGACTGTGAAAATGAGAGGGACTTCACAGCGAAGTCTAAGGCCAAGACTGATTTACCTTCCCCATACTCTAAGACTTGGGTCTTCATTCCAGTGTATTGATTGAGAGAAAGGACCTAGGAGTCTAGCTGGGGAGTAAACATGAGAGTAAGTCAGAACAATAATAAAATTGAGACATGTCAATGTAAGGGACATAGGAGGCCCCTGTACTTTGCTGTAGATTATGTTGGGACTCCTGAAATACCCAGAATGGCAGAGGATCGAGATAGGCAGTTTCTTAAAGTATGAATAAAGCTCTCCCTTGATTTGAATGATCTAAAATTAGACATACAGTAATTTAGTAATGTTTTCAATTATACTACATTGCATAATGCAATGGAAGAGCCAGCGGCATTCACACATGCACTCTAAAGCCTTTGTATTTGTGTCCATGCATAAGAGATTACACATTATAGCTTCATCCTATCCCTATGTACATGAATACTGCTACACTGTTTTTCTTAGTCTCAGGACAGCTGTTAACTTCCAAAGGTTTTATGTTATCTAGAAATTCAGGTCAAACTAGTACTTTGAGAGTTATTGTAATGATTTTCCTTGAGGAAGGGTCACAGAATTCCCCCTTGACTTGAGAAAAGTTGGATTTATGACACTTTATCTCTTAAAACTGACAGTTTTCTTTTCTGCTTTAGTCACTGGGAAGCTTGGAGAAAAACTGGCTATTAGTAATAGCAACTCTGTAACATAATACAGGGCCATGTGCTAGTGTTCCTCTTTTTTTTTTTTAATTCTTACATGTATCTGACATCTTTGCAATTTATTTAATTTGTATGGTATGTATTTTTGAAACAAGTTCACGTCCTTTCTGGATGAGAAGGGAAATAATGTGCTTTTAAAACTCTCAATTATGACTGAAGAATAAACTGGTATCCTCAGAGAGTTAACACCCCTCCTCCCAAAAGCCCACCTCCCAAATACTTTCAGAGAATTTATTTATTAAAGATGAAGAAAAAAAGCACCTTCATAAAACTTTAGCATGCAAAAGAAAGCATTCAGATGTCCTTGCAAGAGCAAACAGTCCATTTAATATTAAACTGGCTAAGGACATATTTGAAGGAGAGTGGCTGTTAGAGGCCAAAGGAAATTCTGAAATCAGTGTCTTGGAGCAGCTCCATCAGCCAGCTCAACTGGACAGCTACCAGAACCACTTCTAACAGATGCCTGCAGGAGACAAAACACTGACAGTGCAAAGAACTGGAAAATTAGAAGACATGTGCACACACATGCACAAACACATACTCAAACACACACAATCAAAACAAACCCAGTAACTCTTTTAAGAATTTTTTTTTTCCCACTGGGCAACTCACTCTAGGTTTAACTGCTGAGACTAGCATGAAGAGTTCTGTTTAATAAGAGAAAGATATTTATATCAATAGCTCTTCCAAAAGAGGAGGATGTATAAAGTACCAGCATCATGTAGACCTACAAAGACACAGGGCCACAAAGCTTTCATATAACTACTTGCACATACATCATACACACATCGCTCTTCTTTACACTGTATTAACTTCTTTAACTCTCCCAAGAGGTTAAGTTCCATTTTTATCACCTCGCTTGTCAGTAATTATAGAAGTTAACCAACTTGCTCAGTATATGAGTGTCAGTGATTGAGCTGGATTTCCATTCCGGTCTGGGTACTCCTCTGTAGTGCTTGCAATTTCCACATGAGCATTTAAGTCAGGCAAGAGTAGAGAGAAGAAAGATTTGGAAATACTTTGGAAACCACTAAGGAAAAAGTATTTTAAAAAAGCATGTTTTGCTGGCATGAAAGAGATTAATCCTACATCATCTTTCCCTATTATTAAAACCTACTTACAATCTTGATGAACATTTTACATGGTCTAGTATTAACATTAGCTTGAAAAACCCTCTTGGCTGCTGATTTACAAAAGGTATATTTCATTTGACATAATCCTCATGTCTGTGCGCTTAGAGAGCCTATTCTGAACTTGCATGAGTCACAGGCTATGTTTGCATGATGCCACATTGGAAGGAAAAGCTGACAATTCACTCAAACAGGAATTTAGCTACAACGATCAAAGCTTCTGGGTTTTGGGAAACATCTGGAGGTCTGACATTGAGAAACACAATTTGAGCCTCAATTACTACTATTTTGCTTGGTACCTACCCCTATATGAATCTGAAGAGAGCTAAAAGAGGGAGCAGTCGAAGGTGAAACAGCAAAGCCTAGGGAAAGCTAAAGTCTCCCACCACCAATTACACAAGGAGGGGCTCCATGGGCTTTGGTTGGAAGCTGACATTTGGGTCTGTGACCAAAGTGATAGCGGAAGCTGATGATGGCGCTAAAGAGAGGTCATCATGGAGCAGGGGAGCCCGCTAGTCAGAGGAAGAGATTGAACACAAACCAGAGGAGCAGAGGTAGGAGGGGAGTTCAGTGTTCAGAGCCATTACAATAACAAAAGCCAAAAGCAGGTTGAAGGAAAGGTGAAAGAAGTAGATCCTGACACCCCTTGTTTAAGGCAGAAGGTCTGGAGAAGGCACTGCCCATTATTTATTAAAATGCTGCATGTTGAATTTCATTCACTGGGGTGAAAAACAGAGAGGCCTGAGGCTACTGTTATCATGCTAAAAATGTCCTTGTTAAAACTTGCTATTAGCAATGCTATTAAGTAGAAATAAGAAATGAACAGCAAATGGCATATATAAGATAAGGGAAATGGTGTGAACATATTTTCTCTGATTTGTAATCAATACATTAAAACTATCTGCCTAACCACAGCAGCAGCTAACACTTATAAGGAACCACTGTTCCAGGCACTGTACTGATTCCTGTCATTTCATTTCCATGATAACTGCCAGGAGGTCAGCACTATTTTCATCTTCATTTGCCAGGTGAGGAAACAAAGGCTGGGAAAGGGTGCATATTTTACCAAACACCCACAGCGAGGGCCTCTCTGACTACAAAATCCTATGCATTTAAATCACTCTTGCTTGCAATCTCTAGGGTATGGCTTTCAGGGCTTCCACACACAACATAACATTTGGGTCTTTTTAACAATGCTGGAACCAGGTCTGGTTTCAGACCTCAGCTTTGTCCTTCTTGCCGTGTTTCCTTAGTCAGTTGTGTGTTGACATCTATAAAGAGAATAATGGTGTCCAAACACCCACAAGGCTGCAATGAGGATTAAATGCACTATTAGATATTAAGAGTGGCCAACACAGAGTGGGAACTAAAGAAATAACAGATTTTTTTAAAAAGATTTATTTATTTATTTATACAAGCACTGGGTACAGTCAGAAGCGCAGGAGGGTGAGAGAATTCACCAGAGCCAGAGCGGGGAACAGAACAGGCAGACCGATGAAATACACTGCTGAGGGGAGCAGCGGGCATGGCAGGAGAGGTCTACACGCCATTTGGGCATGGCAGGAGAGGTCTACACGCCATTTGGGCATGGCAGGAGAGGTCTACACGCCATTTGGGCATGGCAGGAGAGGTCTACACGCCATTTGGGACCCTCCCCGCGGCTACGGATCGAACCAACGCTGCAGAAGCTGCGGGCAGCTTCGCAGCCCAGTGCTCAACCACTGCGCCACCAGGGGAGGCCCAGAAATAACAGATCTTTTGATGGGCAAAGGAGGGATAGAGACAAGCAGAGTGAACCTTGTGGAGTTTGGGAGTTTGGTCAAGAGCTCCTGCAGGAAAGGGAAGAGTGAGGAGATTATCTGATGCATCCTTTCCTTGAAACTTTTTGGCCCCAACCTGTCCACAACTACATAGTGGTCAGAGTGGTTTGCTTTCCCAAGGTATCCCGGCAGATGCTGTAACAAGCAGCCTCTAGTGCAGGTGCATTTTAGCTCACTGAAAACATCTGGATGCTCTTCACAGCAGCTTTGAAAGGAAAATTCCCCTGTTCTGTTGGCATGAATGAATAACAGGTTTTGAAAAGTGCAATTCAGAGCACTTCTGCTACTGATTCCCCAAACAAGGACATGTGTTTGTCACATTGTCTGAGGTCTATGGTGTGTTGAACTTTAAGTTATGTTGTCATTGAAATGATTATGATTGAATCGATGATACCTGACTCAGTGATAAATAGGAGGATGTTTCCATCTTGCATAATGATTTGGAGAGTGGGAAAGGAAGTGGTAAGGGAACAGATAAAGAAACAGAATACAGGTTCAGATTTCTTTCAAAGAATTTACAATGAGGTTGTTTATGAGTCATTTGCATCTAAAAATGAGCTCATTTCCTTCATATTGGAATTTAGTGGTACCAGATTTAAACCAAACTTAAACAGAATTGTGCAATAAGCACTGTTTGCTACTCTCATCAACCTTTTACTCCTCATTCTGGCTTTGGAAACCCCTTCTCTGTTCTTGGTGTTGTGCGAGCAGCTTCTCCACTCACCTTCAGTTTCCAAACCCCCTGCATGATTCTCCTTTTCCTCTGCTTCATCCTCCCACCAAATGTGATTGATCTCAACTCAGGTGCAGACCCTGAGTGGGACTATGTCATGTTAAGACTTACAACCTTCCCAGGTACTCACAGTTTAAGAATAGGTATGGTGAATTTTAGAAACTGTTCATAAACCTTTTTACCAGTTACTCTTCACAAAAGCAGATCATCACATTGAATTCAAAATCCTAATCCCAATCATATATAATCATTGACCTACTGAAAAAAATTATTGGCTGCCTACGATTTGACAGACACTATGCTGAGGGTTAACAGGTGAGAGAGAAGCTCTCCTTGCTTCACATGAAGTAAAAGGACCAACAGCTTCCACTAGAAGAATAAATTGGTGACCCAGGCTGCAGTCTTATTGGTCCAGTTCTTTGTAAATGTCAGAGGGAAAGGAGGAGGGAGAGGAGCAAGAGGACTTGAAAGTCTATGTTTTGTAAATGTCAGAGGAGGAAGAGGAGGAGTCAGGAGGTGGAACATGGGGAGGAGGGGGAGGAGGAAGAGGATCTCGAGGTCTAGGCGAGGCTTACTACTCCCATTGCCACAGCTCCTCCCAGGACTCTGTTCCTTATTACCTGCCTGTTCCCAGAGGTATTTGAATTTACTACCCAGGTCTAGGAAGACATGATTATATAATAATACCAAGGTTATTTTATAATTTTTTAAATTTTTGTTAACATAGCATATTTAATAACAAAAATTAAAATATAAAATTGGAAAATAGGTTTCCTTAGAACACAGCTATAAAATATGGGATGATATTTGCTCTATTTACTCTACCTTCTCCCAATAAGGTATCTATGCCAAAACTTGGAAGACCTAGAATATAGCTCCCACTGTGTGTTACCTGCAAGCTGTGTCATCTCAAACAAGTTATTTCACCTCTCTGAGCCTGTTTCTTTATCTGTAGAGAGAGAGGGGATTAAATTTGATCATCTTCAAAGTTTCTTTCAGGTCAGATATTGTGTTTCTTTGTTGATCTCATAGACTTCAATAAGATTTTAATAAAAGGAGTTGGCATAGTTCACTGATTACATGACTCAGGAATCCTATACCAAAGAAATGCAAAACAAAGGTTGTCAGAGAAGACAGAAGATTTTCATTTCCTAGGCAATGCTTACCTCTAGGACTAAAGAATGGCACTGTATTAATTCTTGTTACAAAACAATGTCAAAGAATTATAGGAGACTAAGATCAACAGAAAGCATAGCTATCATAACTAGGCTACTTCTTACTGGGTAAGATTCAGATGTGGGTGCTTTCTGAAATTAGAAATGAAAAATGAAGTCTAAAGTTCAAACGTATTTCTAAAGTTATCTTTGTGGGTCAGGAATAAAGTCAAAACTTGCAGCCAAACCACAGATCTGAGGAGGGGGAAGGGTCAAAACAGGGGAGGGAAGAGCAAAAGGGACTATGGTGATAGTCACGGGTGCCAGGGTGGTGGGAAAATTATGGGGACTACACCTGAGGAGAAAAATGAAATATTGTACAAAAATGAACAATATAAGAAACAAACAAAAAAATTACCTTTTTGTGTTTAAGATCCCAGACTCACAAATGAAAATATGACCTGTCTCATCAGAATGTATTAACTGGTCTCCAAGTGAACTATCACACAACTAAAAACTGAGGTCTAGTCTTAGATGCTTAGCATAAAGAGGGGAATAATTGTACCAAATTCTGCTTGGCAGACAGTAGGGAGGGTATGGTTGGGGAGCAGAACTTTGAAGAGTCTTAGAAGTAACTGGTTTTATCAATGGAAAAGGCATAATGAACAGGTTCAGTGAAGTTTATAGGTGGCAGGTACCTGGTGAAGTACTACAGGAAACCACAGCTGGTGAACTAGTAGTAAATGGACCTGTGCTGAATTCTCAAATATTGGCCATACCACCAAAATCTGCACATATTGCCATCGGTGAACCAAGTGCAGGGAGAGAGTGGAATAATAAGATTCATAAAATATTAGCTTTAATGGTAGAACTGACAGAAAATCTGGAGGCTTGCTAGTCTTACTATCTCATTACACAAATGAGGAAATGAGACCCAAAGTGAGAAAAATGACTTGGCCAAGGCCAAGCAACTTCCTACCAGCATAACTAACTCTAGAACACAGGTATTCAGAATCCCAAATTTGTTTTTGCATATATTACAAATAGCCTTTCTTTGAGCAGCAGATTTCTACAATAAAAATACTTATATGTGACTTCATCTACCTGAGTCTGTCTGCATGTAGACAATGCAATAAAATTCCATTTAAGCCAATCTAAGTAATATACAATAGGACTGAATAATTCACTCTTTCCTGACTCAGCAGTCTTTTTGAACAATGCTAGTATTGCTGTGATATTCAAGGTTTAACTTGTCATATTTGCCCTTATTTTATTCCTATAATGTCTGGGCTGGGAGTTACATCCTGGAAACAGTTGCAAAACTAAACTTGTGTACATGATACCTACAACGGGGCCATGTTCTTCAAAGGTTGTTGGGAGTTACCACCAGAACAAGAAGGGTGTTATTATGGCTGATATATAATTGGTCAAGAGAACAAAACTGAGGCATTCTGAGCTAGTTCCAAGCCATCTTATTAATCAATTCATATGGCCTTGAGTCCCAGTCTACAGAAATCCTAAAAGTGCCCAAGACTCCAAGAATATTACCAACAGCTATGAAGAAATAACACAGAAAACATTCACTCTCCCTTTCTCCCACCTCCTTACTCCTACCCATCTCTCCCCCATCTTTTAAGCCCTGCCTAGATGTTTTCCCACTCATAGTAGAAATAAAGGAGAACCCTTTGTCATGTGACAAAGCCCACATATGGTTTTGCTTGCTGATCCAATTTGACAAGTTATGTCCCATCTGAGTCCTACTTCTGGTTGTTCTGTTGTATGATACAAGAAAATCAATCTGAGTCCCAGTTTCCTCATCTATAAAGTGTACTAATAACTCCAGGTTTCTAACTCTAAAACTCCCAAGATTCAGTAACATTTTTCTGATTTTACAAGTGTCAGCAAGCTTCCAAAGAAACTTGTAATTGTTTATTAGATGCATAAGACTATAAAAGAATGAAAAGTTACCTATTTTTAAGTGTAAATTCTGTTTTTGTGATATAACCTAAACATATCATTTTACTGTGCTCTATCAATTACAGATATGAGGACACAATAAACATCTGAAACACAACCCATCTGATGCGCTGATAACCAAAATAGAGCAAAATCTGGCAGAAAATGAAATCAACACTGGGTTCATTATCAATTGACAGATATACCTCCTTCTACAGACAAAACCCAAATAAAACAAAGATGGGCCATTTTGCATCACTGAAAACAAAGTCAGAGATTCAGGGAATGCTGTTCTTGGCCCTTCATACACCTCTCTATTGATGCAACTTTCCATTCATTCTTTAATTTTTTTGAAAACTTAAGGCAGATTATCTATGATATGAACCCTCCTCAAATATTCAAACACAGCTTTTTTTATGAAGACATGTTACTAGAGACACAAAGGAACAGTAAAAAAACCAACAACATTGCCAGTTTCTGAAACTCCCGAAAGAACACACCAAAAGATGCCAGCCAGTACTAGCGGCACAGTGTCCCAACGCATAAAGCAAATTAAAAGGAAGCAGGGAAAAGAAAAACTACAAGCAAAGTAGCAACACCTCAGAAAAAAGACACACCACACAAAAAAAAAAAACACCCACCAGCTTGCAACTATGGTGACTTGGAAGAACTTCTGAGCCTTCCAGAAAAAGAACTTAAAATTGCCGTGATGGAAAAACTGATAGACGTCATTAAGGAAAACAACGCTCAGAAGAATGAAATTGAGTCCCTAAAGAGGGAAGCCATTAAGGAAAACAATGCTCAGAAGAATAAAATTGAGTCTCTAAAGAGGGAAGTAAAAGAAATGCAGGAGATCAAAGAGTTAATGGAGACCCTAAAGAACTCAGGGAAAAGCAATGAAAGCGGAATAGATGAAATGGAAGAACGAAAGTGCTCTTGAAGACACAGAAATAAAAAGAACCAAAACAGAAAAGGAAAGAGAAGTATGAAGGAAAAAGACCGAAGAAAGACTTCGGGAACTATCTGACTCCATGAGGAAAGGAAATATAAGAGTTGTAGGAATCCCAGAAGGAGAGGAGAGAGATACAGGAACAAAGAAAATATTCAGGAAATAATTGAAGAGAACTTCCCAAACGTGAAGAAGGAGCTGAAAATTGATATACAAGAAGCAAGAAGAACACCAAACTTCCATGACAAAAGGAAAAATACAGCAAGACACATAATAGTAAAACTCCCAAGAATCCAAGACAGGAAAAAACAATGAAGCTGACAAGAGGGAAGAAACAGGTAACATTCAAAGGAAAACCAATCAGACTGACATCAGACTTCTCCGAAGAAACACTGCAGGCAAGGAGAGAGTGGAGGGACATAGTCAACAGACTCCAAGAAAACAGATGCCAACCAAGAATACTCTATCCCACAAAGCTCTCCTTCCTCTATGAAGAAAGAATAAGGACCTTCCCAGACAAACAGAAACTCTGGAATTTCATTACGACTAAACCCCCACTCCAAAAAATACTACAAGGAGTCCTAAAGCCAGAACCTCAAAGGGACGAATAACAACAAAAGAAGGCCAAAAAAAAAGTTATTAAAAGAATAAATAAATAAAATCAAAGGAAAGACAAACACAATGACAAATACAGATGCTAACATATCAATATTAACTCTAAACGTAAATGGACTAAACTCTTCCATAAAAAGACACAGAGTTGCAGGCTGGATCAAGAAATAAAACCCAACCTTTTGCTGTCTCCAGGAAACACAATTAGCTACAAAAGATAAAAATGGACTCAAAGTTAAAGGATGGAAAACAATCCTACAAGCAAGTGGACCAAAGAAGATAGCAGGAACAGCTATACTTATATCAGATAAAACAGATTTCAAACTCAAAAAGGGAAAAAGAGACCCCAATGGTCACTACATTATGATCAAGGGGACAATACTTCAAGAAGAAATAACACTCATTAATATATATTCACCAAACAAAGGAGCACCAAAGTATATTAAACAACTATTATCATCTTTGAAAACAGACATCAGAGAAAACACATACATAGTGGTAGACTTCAACACACCACTATCAACAATGGATAGATCAACGAGACAAAAAATAAGTAAAGATACTAACGCTCTAAATAAGGATCTAGAGTGCTTGGGCTTAACAGACATCTATAGAATACTAAACCCACAAAAATCTGAGTACACATTTTCCTAAAGCGCACACGGATCATTCTCAAGGATCAATCACATACTGGGACCCAAGACAAACATCAACAGATTCACCAAGATTGAAATCATACCAACCATCTTTTCTGACCATGAAGGCATCAAACTAGAACTAAATCATAAAAAGAAGGCAAGGAAATCTCCTACCTCATGGAGATTGAAAACCACACTACTGGAAGACCACTGGACTAATGAGGAGATCAAAGAAGAAATTAAAAAATTCTTTGAATTGAATGACAAGGAGGACACCAATTTCCTAAATGTATAGGATGCAGCAAAAGCAGTAATAAGAGGAAAATATATAGCAATAGAGGCTCACATCAAGAAACAAGAAAGAACTCAAAGAAATAACCTAACCTCAAAGCTCAAAGATCTAGAAAAAGAACAACAAAACACCCCAAAACCAGTAGAAGAAAAGAAATAATAAAAACCAAAGCAGAAATAAGTGAAATTGAAACTAAAAAGACAATCCAAAAGATCAATGAAACCAAGAGCTGGTTCTTCAAAAAAATAAATAAAATAGACAAACCCCTAGCCAGGCTCACAAAGGAAAAAAGGGAGAAAGCACAAATAAACAGGATCATAAATGAAAGAGGAGAAATCACAATGGACACAGCAGAAATCAAAAGAATAATCAGTAACTACTATGAACAGTTATATGGAAACAAGTTCAACAATCTAAAGGAGATGGACAAATTCCCACAAATCTACAATCACCCAAAGCTAGATAAAGAAGAAGTAGAACACCTAAACAGACCAATTACAAGCAGCAAAATTGAAATGGTAATCAAAAACCTCCCCAAAAACAAAAGCCCAGGACCTGATGGATTTACAAATGAATTCTACCAAACATTCAGAGACTCAGAGACGAATTAGTGCCTATTCCTCACAAACTCTTCCAAAAAATTGAGAAGGAAGGGATAATACCAAACACGTTCTATGAAGCCAACATTACACTAATACCAAAATCGAACAAGGACAACACAAAAAAGGAAAACTACAGGCCAATCCCCTAATGAACATTGAGGCAAAAATCCTCAATAAAATTTTTGCTATCAGAATCCAACAATGTATCCATAAGATAATCCACCACGACCAAGCAAGATTCATGCCAGGGACACAGGATGGTTCAACATCTGAAAATCAATCAATGTTATCCAACACATCAACAAAAAGAAATATAAAAACCATATGATAATATCAATAGATGCTGAGAAAGCTTTCGACAAAGTGCAACACCCATTCATGATAAAAGCCCTTGAAATTCTTGGGATACAAGGAACATACCTCAACATCATAAAGGCCATCTATGACAAGCCAACAGCTAGTATCATTCTCAATGGTGAAAAGCTGAAAGCATTCCCATTAAGATCTGGGACAAGACAAGGATGTCCACTCTCACCACTGCTTTTCAATATAATACTGGAAGTCCTAGCCAGAGCATTAAGACAAGAGAAAGACACACAAGGAATCCAAATAGGAAAAGAAGAAGTCAAACGATCACTATTTGCAGATGATATGATAATATACATAGAGAACCCCAAAAACTCCACAGAAAAACCAATTCAACTCATCAATCAGTTCAGTAAAGAGGCAGGATACAATATCAACATGCAAAAATCAGTAGCCTTCCTATACACCAATAATAAATCTGAAGAAGAAGAAATCAAAAAAAGCATCCCTTTTACTATTGAATCAAAAAAAATCAAATAGTTGGGAATAAATCTAACAAAAGAAGTAAAGGACCTATGCAAAGAAAACTATAAAACACTGTTCAAAGAAATAGAAGAAGACACAAAGAAATGGAAAGACATCCCCTGCTCATGGATTGGAAGAATAAACATTATTAAAATGGCCATCCTACCAAAAGCAATATACAGATGCAATGTTATTCCAATAAAAATTTCAATGTGATTCTTCAAAGAAATAGAACAATTACTGATGAAATTCATATGGAATCACCAAAAACTCCAAATAGCCAAAGCTCTCCTGAAAAAAAAAAAGAAGGGACTGGAGGCATCACACTCCCAGACTTCAAACTTTACTACAAAGCCATAATCATCAAAACGGCATGGTATTGGAACAAGAACAGACACACAGACCAATGGAATCGAATAGAAAATCCAGAAATAAACCCACAAATTTATGGTCAACTAATCTTTGACAAAGGAGCAAAGAATATGCATTGGAGCAAAGAAAGTTTGTTCAATAAATGGTGCTGGGAAAACTGAGTCACTACATGCAAAAGAATGAAGCTTGACTACTACCTAACACCATACACAAAAACCAACTCAAAATGGATTAAAGAACTAGACATAAGACCTGAAAGCATAAAATACATAGAAGAAAATATAGGCGAAATACTACATGACAGGCACATCAAAGACATCTTTACAGACACATCACTCAAAGCAGTGATAGTGAAGGCAAAGATAAACAGCTGGGACTACATTAAATTAAAGAGCTTCCGCACAGCAAAAGAGAGACAATAACAAAAACAAAGAGAAACCCCACCCACTGGGAGAACATTTTTGCACAAAACACTAATGATAAAGGACTGATCACAAAAATCTACAAAGAGCTGATGAGACTCAACAACAACAAAGAAAATCATCCAGTCAAAAAATGGGCAGAAGAGCTAAAAAGCAATTTCTCTGAAGAGGAAATGCAAATGGCCAACAGGCATATGAAAAAATGTTCAACATCACTTGTCATCAGGGAAATGCAAATCAAAACTACCATGAGATACCATCTTACACCAGTGAGAATGGCACATATTAACAAAACTAGCAACAACAAATGTTGGCGAGGTTGTGGAGAAAAAGGAACTCTCCTGCACTGTTGGTGGGAGTGCAAACTGGTCCAACCACTATGGAGAGTTGTGTGGAGATTTCTTGACCTACTAAACATAGAGCTTCCATATGATCCAGCAATTGCACTCCCAGGTATTTACCCAAAGGACACAGAAACATCAATTCCAAAGAGCACCTGCACCCCTATGTTTATAGCAGCAGTGTTTACAATAGCTAAGCTTTGGAAACAACACAAATGCCCAAAAATAGATGACTGGATCAAGAAGATGTGGTACATATACACCATGGAATATTACTTAGCATTCAAAAAAGATAAACACATGCAATTTGCAGCAACATGGTTGGAGCTGGAAGGCATCATGCTCAGTGAAATAAGCCAGAAAGAAAAAGAAAAATACTGGATGGTCTCACTCACAGCAGGAATCTAGAAAACTTAAATAAGGAACCAGGAAAAAGAATAACTATAAGAAAGAAAATATCAAAATCAACAAACAACTATGAACCAGAGACAGTCTATTGGGGGTGGGGGTGGGGAGGGGAGGGATTGGGGTAAAAATAAGGGGGTTGTAAGTGTAAGGGGAATATAAAAATAAAATTTAAATTAAAAAAAAAACAACAACATTGCAACAGTAAATATAATGCCCTTTCCTTTTGATAATCATAACTCAGCATACTCTCAAAACTCAGCCATACAGGGCCTCCCCTGTTGGTGCAGCGGTTGAGTGCTGGGCTGCGAAGCTGTCTGCAGCCTCTGTAGCATTGGTTCGATCCCCGGCGAGGGTGGCGCAGAGCTCTCCTGCCGCGCCCGCTGCTCCCCTCAGCAGTGTATTTCGTCAGTCTGCCTGTTCTGTTCCCCGCTCTGGCTCTGGTGAATTCTCTCACCCTCCCGCACTTCTGACTGTACCCAATGCTTGTATAAATAAATAAATAAATCTTTAAAAAAAAAAAAAAAACCTCAGTCATACATAGCCAATAATCAAGATAAGGAATTTTCCGTAAAGAACCAGTTGTAAATAAAAGCTCTATCTGAAGATGTCATCTGTGCATAGATATACACAAATTCCCCCTCCCAGGGAAGAAAAGAAAGTAAGAGTAAGAGTCATTAAGCTCCCTTTTAGCACATTCATTAATGCTCTCATTAGAACCGTTAGTTCAATGCTTTAATATTTGACCTGTACAGTGATTGGTGGTCTTGGAAAATTCAAAAATTATATGATCTAGGACCCCCACCCTTAGGCCCAGACTCATTTATTCATACTCATGTAAAACTCACAGAAGTGAGCATCTTGGGCTTGTGCCTTTCATACACACACAGACTGGCAGTTCTTGCCCCTTTGCCAGGTGGACAGGCTGAACTTTCCTGCAGGTACTGAAGGAAGCTACATCTATCATGTATCTAAATACATTGGCAAATGGGAAAATATGAACAAGAGGTTACTTGTTCCACAAGAAGCAGCAGATGTGGTTACAATTTTAAAATTCTAATGATTTCACTATGGTTCTGAACTTCTGGCCAGAAGAGGCACTCTTAAGCTGTTGTCTCACTGATTCTCAAAAAAAGCCTAAAATCACCCTTCTAGCCTTGCCGTCCACACTTACCTTTTTGATAGTCATGACACTGTCTCTAGATAAACCATTCTAGTTCTGCATTTTGCTAAATGGAATAATACAGTCCTTTCCTTATCCATTTTTTCCATCTCAGTTAAAGCAGTATCTGTAAAAGCTACATGCTCCCAGTTCAAGTTATTTCATGTTTATTGAGTAATTACTACATGATCAGTGTGGAAGTTAGCTTAGCAAATGCCAGCCTTCACTGTGCATCCCAATCACCTGTGAAACTTTAAAAAACTATAACATGCCAGCGACTAACCTCTAAAAAATTCTGATTTAATTAGTCTGGAGTGGAACTTGCGCAGCCATTATTTTTAAGTGCTCCCTGGTGTTTGTAATGTGCCGCCAGAATTAAGAGCCCCTGAGCTAAGTACTGGAGACACAGAAATAAACATGGCACAGTCTGTCACCTTTAACAGGTCCCATGTCTTTGGATAATTTGTAACTGGCACTCATGCTTCAGTGCCAGAAAGGCAATCAGCGGCCTTGCTGACACTGTTTGCATAGGACAGTGAGAAACATGGGCTATTTGTTAGCCAAATGAAAGGATCCACATGGTAATTTAAAAATCTCTCTGATTTGTTTCAGTGACCATTTCTCATGGGCACAAATTCCTCTCACAGCTGAAGCAGCCCATTAAACACTGATAGCCATTCTCTGCTGCCCAAAGTTCTCCCAATGCCTAGCTCGGCTAATGGCACAAAGACAGCACACCATCAGTCCTGGCTCTGTCAAAATAATCCAGCAGAGCTGATCACAAGCTGAACATAAATTTTGTCATAGGACACATGCCTAGTGAGGTGCTTATGACTAAACTGTTTATAAAACACTACTGCAAATAGTATTCTTAATCACATGGGATAGATAAAAATATCCCTTACTATTGTTGTCTCCTACCCCTTTGAGCAGGAGTCAGTGATGTTTCCCAGCAGCTTAGAGTCTGGCTAATGGTGACCAATGTGGGAAGCATCCCAGGTATCGCCACAAACTGGCCTGTATCCCAAGGTGCTGGTGGGCTACTAGCATCTTCCGAGAGGTGATCGGGCAGACTTTTCCTGTTCATTCTGTCCCCTGCAGCAGTCTCCCCCATTACCACCTCCAACCTGCCCTACAAGAACAGATGCCTGCCTCAGTGGCCCTGTTTGCATTTAGGTTCTCTTCTGGCTAAGATCCTGCCCTCAAGACCTTGTCCCACTGCTCCACACACACAAAACCACTGACTAGGGAAAGCAAGCCCAGACCAGAGTCCTAAGTAGTGATTTTGGGGATAAATACTCTCAAATCAATCCTTCTAGACTCCTCACCATATACTGTCTGGACACAATACACACAAGACCTCAACCTAGGGAGATTTTGTCTCCATCCCTTACATCCAGGCCCTAATATTCATGGGGTCTGGAGCAGAGTACACTGATGGCTCACATATCTTGAGTGTAACTATTTAAAAATTACACATTAAGTTATTTGACTGTATAAAATAAGTCTATCCTGCCTTGACAAATACATACCTTCATAATGACATTTATTTTTTCATCAGCTGTTCAACTAAACCACACTTCAGATTTTTGTATATTTTTCACGATGTCAACTCATATTCATTCCAAATTGGGTAAAATATTAAGATATAATTTATTCAAAGTATACAGCTCCAGTATATTTAATCAAAATGTTAGATTAAATATTAAAATAAAGTTTTTTCATGATTTTTGAATTTTATTTCCTCTGACATATTCAGGTGATCTATTAAAATTAAAAGGCAAGATACAAATTATAACTAATGAATACAAAAATGTTAAGTTAAACATTTTTAATACTGGAACTATAAAATTTGCTGTTTTTGAAATATTTTAACAAAATTTAACCTATTCAAAATTCTAAGATTCAAATCAGTCTATTTGGTAAGGTAAAGAATGATCACATTTCACACACATGTTATGCCTACATTTACATACAGACACATTTAAGAAAAATGTTTTTTTACTCTTTCCAAGCATTCTGCAGTTGCCATGTGCAACTGCTGCAAATACTACAATAATTTTTGATTATCTTGAGTATAACAAATTTTAACTTGAAGAGAAGCAAGAAGATGAATATTTAGCAATACTGGCAAGTAACAAACACGATTTTTTTGTAGTCAGGCTGTCTATGGGGAGTAATTTGACAAGTTAAATTGTCTTTTTTTCACTAAGTGTTTCTGCTATTCAATTCCTCTCAATACCCTAAAGTCTGTCTCTAAAGTCATCAGTGGCAATCCACAAATTGTCCTGGCATTCAAATGTTGTCACATTTTGTAACATTTTAAGACCAAGGGGCATGAGATGTACAGAAGCATTTCCCTTGAGGGCTGAATAGTGTAAGTCACAAAATGTGTTTTCCATTATGAGTCCGGCTGTATACTACTGAGCATCAGGTCTCAATCCACAGAGCCCCTGCTGCCCACATTCTCCTAATACATTCACTTGTGTGTTTGTGGGTTCCTTTAAAGCTTATGACCCAGAAAAGAGACCCCTCTTGCCTAGGTTTCTTGCCAGTTATGAAAGGGGTTGGCTTAGCACAGAATAGGCTCTCGAATACAGCTGGAGAAATGTTACATAAATTTTAAATATTTAATATTGGAAATCCTGCTTTCAATCACGATGAAGTAATTGCAACTAAATTTATACACCCACCACAGCTTGTAAACTAAATATACTAAATAACTGTTTTTGATATTAAACAAGAGGATGCATAGTCCTGAGGTTTCTGAGGAAAAGGAAAAAAATGAGGTGAGTTGCATGGTTGCCCCAGCTTTCTGTCTGGAGTCATTTTCTGGAAGCATGTAGGGAGGGGGAATCCAAACAAATACAATAGAACCACTGAGTTGAAAAGACAGAGATTAAAGTTCAGGAAGGCAAAGGCAACTGGGATCTGTATGGTAAAGAAAGTTCTCCAGAAATTTGCCCAGGATTCCTCTTGAATAAATTGCTAATATTAAGTCACGAGTGTATAGAGTGAAATTCCTCTAAGTCGGTCTTAAAGACTGGGAAATTGTAAACTGAACAATTCCCAGAACTCACACAGGATTGGGAGATTTTGAAGATCTGATCAGTCAAACTGGAGAGGACTCAAGATATTTGATAGAAACCCCAGAAGTGTCATACCATAACAATAAAATAGTGTAGTCCCAGATTAAATTTTACTCCAAACCTGCCCCAACAGAACTTTTAAATAAGTCTAAAAATAAAGCTGATCAGAATTAGTACTTACTAGAACAGAGTCTAATACTTTTAGAGAAAATCCCCCCACATCCCAGTATTCAACACCCCAAAATTTACAGTGTACAACATTCAACAAAAAATTACTAGGCATAAAAAAGAAAATAAATAAATAAATAAAATAAATTACTAGGCATAAAAAACAGAAAATAAATCATAGAAATGGACCCCAAAATGACATAAATAATGGAAGTAACACAAAAAAGATATTAAAGTACTAATTTTCATAAAATAGAAACATATTTAATACTCTATTTAAAGGCAACTTATTTCGGGTGTCCCCTGGTGGTGCAGGCGGTTGAGCGCCACACTGTGAAGCTGTCTGCAGCCTCTGCAGCATGGGTTGATCCCTGCCAGCTGGCGAGAATCTCACATTGCACAGCAGACCTCTTCTCTCTCGCCCACTGCTCCCCTTAGCAGTGTATTTCATCAGTCTGCCTGTTCTGTTCCCCACTCTGTCTCTGGTGAATCCTCTCACCTTCCCACGCATCTGGCCTATACCCCGGTTCTTGTATAAAATAAATAAATATATCTTTTAAAAAAATAATTTAAAAAAATGAAGGCAATTTATTTCAGTAAAGGAAAGGATACTATTTTAACAAGAATACCAATACCTTAATTTACTTTTTTTTCTTTCCAAATTATGTTTATTAAAGTAAAGTAGGTTTAGCTCTTTGTATGTGCTATAAGGGTTATAGTTCTAACTTACTTTTTGAAAATCAGAGTTTTTCTCTCTACCCCACAGGTACTGACCTACCCTGTTAGGTAGGTACAAGGGAGCCCCCAGGTCCCCTTCCTTTTCCCCATTCCTGGTGTAGCTATTGAAGCCCCAGCCAGCTCCATCTCTGTCTGGACCCACCAGCTGGGCCACCTTAGTCCAGACTCTATTTCCCTAACCCCATATCAGGCCACGCAGAAGCCATGTAGCAGAAGTCTCATGTAGGAGGAGAGGACTACCCCTAGGCCTCTGGGTGGAGGGAAAAGGAGCAGAGACCTCTGAGGCCTGACAGCCCCTGTAACATTTTCCTAGTGAGAAGCAGGTGGGTCCTGGCCATGTCCCCCTACACCCACAGGGAGATTTACTCTGGCCACAGGCACCTGGAAGCAGGCCACTGTGCCAGGACCCAGGTGACAAGGGTTTCTGGGACATTTTGGCTACAGCTACCACCTAACTGAAAGAACAGAGGACCTCCCTTGCACACTTCCATCCATCTTTGGAGCTGCTCCTCAACTCCTGCTGTAAGGAATGGGATTCTTGGCCAGTAAGAAGTAGATTTCCTCTTTTGTATAAATGGCAGGAGAAGTTACCTCCTTTCCTCTGATGTATATGCTACCTCTGCTTCAGTTTCTTTCTCACCCTTTTTGTCTTTGATCCTGGAGAAGGCCCACCAGATTTTCCTTGTTTTGCCCCAGGGAGGCGGGGTATTCATATCACCCCCTTTTACTTGTATTAAAAAAATATGGGTTGAAAATGTAGTGAGGAAATATGTACTTTTAAAATTAATGAAACATTTAAAAGAAATGAAAAATAAAATCAAGGGTTTTGGGTATGCTGAGTCTTCTCAGATCAAATGGGCAACTAAATGAGGCAGTTGAAAGAGAAAAACAATATTTAGCTGTGGGTGTGGCATTAAGTAAGCATAGAATGTTCCCAATTGCAAAAGGTTCTTGCAATTTTCTCAATCAATTGCATTCTCTAGGTAAGAAAACTGAAGATCAAATGACTCACTTAAGGTTTATCAGAGGCTCACTAAGCGTTAACCCTATATTAAATGATTCAGTCATAGTTCTCAGTTGTCTGACTGAAAAAAAAAAAAAAAGAAGCAGAACCCAGCCATTCTGCTTCCCACTCAGCCTCATTCTCTCCTTCTGACTTGGATTGAAAGGTTTATTATGTGTAGAGAGAAAAATAAAGCCACACTGCTGCTGCAACTTTTTGTCCTCTGGGGCAACTTCACAATTTTATGATTCTATATCATTACCACATCTCTTATTTTTTAAGACTGTTATCTAAAAGGATTCATTGTAAGATCAGGAGGCAGCCAAAAACAAAAACTGTTATTGGCTCCCAAATGGCCAGGGAGTATAGTAATATATCTTTATCAGAGGAGATAAATAATGCGAAAAAAAGAAATTTATCTTCCAGAAAGCAATAAGCTTTTTAAAAAACCCACCAACCCAGTTTTCTTTCAGTTCTGCCAGAATCTATCAAATATGGCACCTTAAATTGGGCCAAATTTCACAGATACCAGGAACCACAAGTGTGATGTTTTCTAAGATGCCATACATCTCCAAAAGCACATCATTTTGCTCCAGCTTCCTCTTCTGTGGAAGCTGTTTAACTTAGCTTCTTGTCATTTCTTCTCAGAGATTCCACATACATCTCTAGTTCCAGTAATGAACCCTTTGTTTGAAAGTGCAAAAAAATACATTATGTGAGAATTGAGAGAGAGGGAGAAAAGGAGAGAGGAGAGAGAGGTCACACACCATTCTCAACACCCATTCTTCTTTTCTCTGCAAAGCACATAGAGTTCATTCATAGATAGGCACACCAATTTAGATCTCAGTGTTTGGGGGCCTCCCTGGTGGCGCAAGGTGTTAAGCACCACACTATGAAGCAATCCGATGCCTCTGCAGCATGAGTTTGATCCCCGGACCACCCGGGAGCAATCCACATGGCAAAGCAGACCTCTCCTGTCTCGCCTGCTGCTCCCCTCAGCAGCGTATTTCAGTCTGTCTGCCTGTTCTGCTCCCCGGTCTGACTCTGGTGAGTCCTCTCACCCCCCGCGTTTCTGGTCTGTGCCCCAACTCTTGTATGCATAAATAAATAAATCTTAAAAAAATAAATCTCAGTGTTTGGAAATTACCCTTTGCTCTCCTTCCCCCCTTATCTAGAAAACATTTCTTGCCAAAAATGTTTTAGATTATTGTGCACACATAAGTAACATGCTGGGTCACCCAAAGAGACGAGAAACGACTGCTTTAAAAGAGAGTTCCTAAGCTAAACTACCTTTAGGGAGAAACATATTCTAGAAATCATTGCCTAAATTTTAAATCTTATGTTAAATAGCAAATAAAGCATTTTATGTTTCATTTCATAAGTATTTTATAAGTTTTTAAAAGCACTTTAAAAGCATTTTAAGTATTTTTAAAGCATTTTATAAGTTTTGACTCCCTCCAAATTAACAGTCTGCCTTACTGATAACACAAATCTATGCTGTTGTGGTTGTGGTTGTTTTGAAATACAAGTGGAGTCTCCCTTTCACAATTTGTTACTGAAATTTGCTCCTTCTCCTGCCTCTCTCTGAGTCCCAACAGATGAAATAAACACTGAATGTAGTCCATATGTTATGAGTATTTTTACACCACCACTGAGACAAATCAGATTAAGCACAAATTTTTTCAAAAAGGTACCATAAACTCTAGGATGTTATTATTGATTTGTTGGCCAATAATGAAGCAATGCTGGTTTTAATTAGCTTCTCACTGAAGTGTGTTCTATTTCTAAAAGACAAGAGATTCATTTTCCAACATATGTCTCAATACTTCAAAAATCCTGCTAGAAATTTACCTTTTGATTTTAAATCTGCCTAAATGACAAATATTCTACAGTTTGCAATAACCTCAGGAATTTTCATATCTATGATATGTGTGGCCTTTATATTTAAATCTACACAACAGTGTCAATGATTATGTTATTTTCTTAACTGAAATCCCATTTTAAGAAAAGAAACTGATCCAATATGGAAACAAAATGCATAATTTTTTCCACAAAGAGTGGACATCTACTTCTTGAATTTATTTAACTTGGAAAAAGGTTGCAAACTGCGGTGTCATTCCTGGTAGGGCATTTTAGCATTTCCCTAAAGTTATTAAGACTTAACATAACATTTTATAAAATAGTAATTCCATGCATAGCAACATTTCTCTCCAGAGAGTGAAAGTCAGTTGCCTAAATTGACACAGCTTGCTGATCACAGGAAAAAAATGGACTTCCCAACTTTTTATGTAGTTTCAAAGTCATATAAACAGAGAAAACAGGAAAAATAAACATTCCTTTCACTTTTTATTCTTTTGCTCATGACTACTGTTTTGAACCCAGATGAATTTCTATTTTCTTTTTACAACTTAATTTTTAAAGGAATTTTAAAGTACTCATTAATATATGTTCGATGATAACTTCAAAGTTTTAAAAATTATAACTGATGCTGTTAATTTTAGGTACATTAAAGCCAATGTTGTCTCTGTTTTTTAATTCAGAATGACAGTTTTTCTGTTCTTCTCCTTAGTTCAGATGTAGGTTACATATTTATTCCCATCTACTTCAGCATCTCTAAAAATTAATACAAATGTGGGGAGTTTTAATTGTTCATAAAAATTAATTTATATGCAAACAACTTATAATCTATTTTAATTCCCTAAAATTTGCATTTTTACATATCAGATTTACTTGTGCAGCAATAAAATGTGAAACCTGATTGCTTAATGCTTAAATATTAGGCTACAGACCTAAAAATTTTTTCTTAGAACAAGTGTGGATTCAAAGAAGCCTATTCTATGAATGTGGAAAAGTGTTCAGAAGAGAGCCAGCGTTCACTGGGGCTTATTCAAAGGTGAATAATGACAAATGATATAAAGGTGACATATTGCTGGCAATTCATTCTTTTCACTCAATTTCTGCCATGACCCATGGTTTTCACTGTGTACCTGTGTACATACCAAAATGTAAATAATAGGGTGGTATACAATTGTGTTTATTGTCTTCCCTTCTTACCTTCAGAATGCAATTTCAAAATAGCCCCTGAGAGGCGAGGCCCTTCAGACAGATTTAATGATATCCTGAGTAGTAATCATTGTAAAATTCTGATACCTCATGCCAGTTTTCAAGAAGAGGATCATAGAATTTAAAGCTGGAGGGAAGCTGAAATTTATTCAATTTTCCTATTCATTGTACAGGAAAGAAAGCTAAGGCCGAGAGAGATTAAGGGCATGCCTGATGTCACATAGCTAGTTAGTAACAAAGATAGGAAGATAACCCAGGTATATGGTTTCCTAGACCAATAATTCCTCCCCAACCCCTCTCCAGGATTTCATTTTAACTTCTGCTTTGTATCTTTCATGTAGGCAATCCCTATGTTCTGATACTATAGCCTAGCAGATAGTTGCTGTATGACAGCATGATAAAGGTGAAAAGCTTAAAGGGGCAGCACCCTGATCTCTGAAGCACAGGATTTTTTCTATTCATCAGACACCATGATCAAGTTTTTCAGCCTCACTGAGCCTGAGTGTCCTCAACTGTAAAACAGAAAAATAAGGGGCTGGGGGCAGTGATGACCAATGAAGCGATGTGGGGAGAATCCACATAATGGTATTCAATAAATACAATGTGAAGACCTAGAGGTAAAAGAGTTCAGTGCACTAGAGGAAATGAAATTGGTTGGTTATGCGCTGGTTAGAATGTGAGACTTGAGTTTGCAGAACAGGCAGGAGCCAGTTTATGCCAGGCCAGTTTAATTTATTTGTCCTAAGAGCAATAGAAAAATGAAAAAAATTTAAGTAACAAAGTGAAACAATCATGTAAATGACTTCTTCAATGAGGAAATCAGATTTTTAAAAAACTTTGTAGGCTTCTTTCAGTGTTTAAATAATTCATTCTCTTTTCCCAGAATCCATTTAAATCATTCCTCAAACATAGCCATTCCTGACGGGATGTTATCTTTAAAAAAACAAACAAAAAAAAAAACTATATAGGCAAACTGATTCTACTCAAAATGACAGCAGGGACCACAATCACAGTGATGGAATGGGGGAAAAAAGTGGAATAAATACATGAATTGCAAAACCACAGTTAAGATTTCCAGCATTTCATTATTAAGAAAAGATAGAAATGATTGGGATAGAAACCAGGGTGAATGATTGAAATGAAATGTAAATATATCATACTCTAAAACTGTGAGCCTATTAAAATCACCACACCCAACCTGTTTGTGAGATGCAGGCCGCTCCGGAAAGCTGGAGCACCACTAACCAGCTTTGCCAGATAAGCCAGATCATTCCAAGCAAATGGGGCCCTCAGTGGAAAGAAAATATATTTGCATTTGCCAAAAGTGATGCCATGCCCAAAAAACTTTTCCTGAACCTCAGCCTAGAATTTGGCTCTGCTAGTGCACCCCAAGGCTGAGCCTCGTGAGTTAGGCCAGTTCCTATGCACTTAGGGTCAGGAAAGACACCAGCTGTTTATATAGAAATCTTGTGAACAGGGGCCTGCACTGTCAAGGGATCCCAAAATTCTGTGGGTTTTGTTGTCATAAAATCTATAAGCTATGTTGTAGGCGGTTTTATTTGAACATCTTTGACACACTTAAGAATCATAATAAGACAGAGAGAACCAGCAATCATTTGTTCCTACAGAGTATTTTTCCTTCTAAAAGGCCAAGGCTTCAGAATTTGAAAACAATGATCTCTGGGACAACCATTCCCCCTTAAACTGAAGATTTTATTTTATAAAATAGAAGAAGTTATGGGCTTTAACCAAGGGGGGTGGCAACAGATGGAGGGGAAAGAGCTGAACATTAGGAAGCCTTCAAATAGAAATGGGAATAACTGGGGCCTCCCTGGTGGTGCAAGGGGTTAAGACACAACCTATGAAGCTATCCACCGCCACTGCAGCACAAGTTTGATCCCTGGCCAGGAAACTAACAACATGGCGCAGCAGACCTCTCCTGATTTTCCCACTGCTCCCCTCAGCAGTGTATTTCAGTACATCTGTCTGTTCTGTTCCCCACTCTGTCTCTGGTGAATCCTCTCACCCCCCACACCTCTGTTCTATACGCCAGTTCTTGTATGCATAAATAAATCTTAAAAAAAAGAAATGTTAATAACAAAGAGTCCTTCAGGATAACAGGCATAAGGGAAGCAAGCAAGAACTCTGCAATTTCTGTAAGTTCTAACTTCTAGCACCTAATTGTATAAACCACATAGGCAACACATAACTTTTTAAACATGATGTATAAAGCACAAGTCTATTGCCCCCAAATTTGGAAAATACAGAGAGATGAAAGTGAGAAAATATAATACCAGCACTGAAATATTATCACTGTTTAAACTTTGGTACCTCTCTTCTCAAATTACTGTTGTTCTGGCTCTCTATTTTCTCTTCATATATAACTATACACCCATGATCTCATGTTTGTAATATGTAAATTTGTATATTCACATATACTTTTAAAATAGGATCATATTGCACATATCATTTCAGATTTTGATTCTTAACAATCATGAACATCACCTCCTAGAATAAAAGATGAGTGTAAAGATTTTGCTAATTCGTTGCTGTTTCAATAGCATCTAGAAGAGTACCTTCATTTGGGCAGCTAACAAATACCTATTGACTGAATAGTGAGTGACTATTATTCCAGGTCAATCAGATATGGATATTTATGCATGCAGCATATTAATATATAATATGTATGGGAAAACATGTACAATTAACATTCTATCACTGTCATCTGCATATACTCTTCCTATTTATCTCAGATCAAATACTGAGGCTGTTTCAAACCCACTTCAATCTTTCCCACTTACCCTCAAATCCCAGCTTTTTTTCCTCTGACTACCATGGAATGTTATTTACCTCTTCTTGACACTTAGCTCTTTTCATTTGTTTGATAGATATTTCAGCCTGTTTCTATCTCAACCCAGTGCAGCTATAGGATGATCTTCACATCTAGTTTATCTTTGTGACAGTAATAGCAAAAAAGTCCTAAGCATATATTAATGATTTTATTGTGTCAGGGACTATACCAAGTTGTATAGGTGCATTATATGATTTACAAAGTATAATTGTTCACTTTAGATGTATTAATTTGCTAGGGCTGACATAACAAAATGCCACAGACTGGGTGGCATAAACAAAAAAAATTAATTTTCTTACAGTTGTGGAGGTTGAAATGCAAGATCAAAGTGCTGGCAGGGTTGGGCTGCTCTGGGGCTTCTCTCCCTGGCTTGCAGTGGCTTCTTCACAGATCGCCTCTTTGTGTATGTGTGCTCCTGCTGTCTCTATGATGCCAGTTATATCGGATTAGGCTCCTTCACAATGACCTCATTTCAATTTAATTACCCCTTGAAAGGCCTTATCTCCAAATATATGGTACTGGGTTAGAGTTCAAAATAGGAATTGGAGGAGGAGTGGAGAGAAGCATAATTCAGACTTTAACAGTAGGTACTGGATTATTCTCACTTTTACAGATAAGTTCTCTGAGTCTTTGAAAGGCACGGTGACTTGTCCAAGGCAAAAATGAGCCTTGCACTCCAACTTATACAATTTCAGAATCTGTGCTCCAAAGTGACTGTTTCCCCTGTAAACTCCCCTCTCACTTCCTATCACAGTTCATTTGCAGCAGTGACTCATACATATAGTAGATACTCAGTGGGTTCTTATTGAGTGAATAAATTAAATGCAGATAATGCAGATGTCCAAGTGGCTTGGTTTGGGGGCAGGAAAGTGAAGATTTAGGGACACAGTCCTAGTGGCCCATCTAATCTTCTATTCAATAGCTGGACACTACAGACAAAATTAAGGGCAATTTAGAAAGATGATTCCAGCCCAAATAAAAGCAATGATGGTAACAAGAGTCTCTCTTCAGAAATAATGTTTGGAATAACAAATAAATACAAAATCTGGGATTTAGAATAGGAAAGGTGAAAGTGACAGTTAAATCAGAAAATAACTGCAAGTGAGAGTATTTGGGATATTATCAAAAAGAAGGCAACCACAGGTTAATGTCTAGAATCCTGAAGCTGTGAACAGAAACTGCTGCACTATCAGAATGAGTCTTCCTTCGCAGTAAGCAATGGAGAGATTAAAATAGTAACAAAGCTCTCTCCAATTTTCCTTGCTTTGAAACGGTAGCAGACACTTTAAGTGCTCCACCCACATCTACTTGGCCCTAACCAGTCAGTCTGACTTTTACATGCCTGCCCAGCATGCCTCAGGCTGTGGGCTTTCTCTAACCCCTGGAGTCTGCTCTGCTCACGTGGGTAACAGACCAGAAGTGGTAAGGACTTAAAAGGAGCAGCCCTTATCCATCCTCTGGCAGGAGCTGGTGGATAAATGTCCCAGATTCCTTGTTTTTTCCAGAAGAATAACTAAAGTTGTAGAGAGTTTACACTATGTTCCAGAGACCCCCCAAAGTTTCAATCGCCCCCAATGGGAAATTGCTTGATAATACATTATTTATTGGCTATCTTATCTTCCCAGCATCATTTTCTCACTCTGGCATGAATGTTTCCTGGACTCACTTTCCACATAAATTACTTGCCCTTAAATTCTTGTCTCAGAGAACTGATTCTGTACGAAGAGGTAGGCTCATCTAATCCAGTAACTCTTTATATTGCAGGCTCCTACACAACATCTCTGCATGGAAATGTTAGCAGAGAAAGACAGTAAAACTCAGTAAAAATGTTTTTTTCCCAGTAAAACTCCCTCCTCTTTTAAAAGATAAAACCCAATTTGGGTCCAATATACAAAGGCCTCAATCATAACGTAAATTTTTTTCAATATAATTTTTTTTTAAAATAAAGGTATGCCACTAATGGATACACAAAAATGTTCCAGAGACTTAAAAATCTGGGAAATACTGGGTTAACCAAAGTCAATCAGGATTTTTATAGCAAGAATTCTTCTGACCTTCAGTTTGCTATGGGAACCTAAAATACCTGACGAACGCATATGTGGAACAAATCGCCTCCAAGATTACCTGTCCATGAGCCCCCGAGGGGCTAGACGTCCATACAACACACAGGAAACCCTTCCACAGTGCAGTCTTGGCCTTTCTCTTTGGTCTTATCTCCCTCTACTTTTTTCTTACCTGCCCCATCTGCTGTCCATGCTGCAACAACAGTGATTCTCAGAAATTTCCAAACACATCAAGTTAGTTCACACCTCTGGAGCTTTGTGCATGCCAAGACATTACTTCCTTTGGACTACCTTCTCTCCCAGCCCACAGCTTATTCATCTTCATGCTCCCAGAATTTTGTGTGGAACTCAGAACCTACAGAGCAGGCACTTGTATGACTAAATCCAAGGAACATATGAGTGAAGTGAGGTAGACGTAAGGTAAGGAAGGAAAATTGGAGAGACGTAAGGTAAGTGACGCTGGGAAACTCATAGACCTTTGACACCAAATCAGGGATAGCACATAGGCCTCTTATGCACAGTCCATGTTCACTGTACCTTCTCTGACCATATCCTAGAAAACAGTGATATTATTCAGGAAAGTTGACAAGACTTTAATTGTTGTGAAATTCACATGGCCTAAAATTTACCTTCTTAACCATTTTTAAGTGTATAATTCAGTACTGTTAAGCATATTTATGTGACTGAGAAACCAATCTACAGAGCTCTTTTCATCTTTCAAAATTAACACTCTGTACTCTTTGAATAATGACTCCAAATTTGCTCGTCTCACTAGCCCCTGGCAGCCACAGTTCTACTTTTCATATTTGACTATGAAAGCCAAATATGAATTTGACTATTTTAGGTTCCTCATAGAAATGGACCATACTGTATTGGCTTCTTGTGATTGGTTTATTTCACTTAGCATAATGTCCCCAAGGTCCATCTATACTGTAGCATGTCACCAAAGTATTTTCCTTATTTTATTTCACTAAAAAATCTTCTTTGGTTGGTACCAGTGTTTAAGAGGAAAGAGCTTAAAGGTCTGGATCTTTCCTGTGGGGTCCTGAGTCCTCCAGCTTCTAACTTGGCCTCTGGGTTATGAAATTTGCATCCAGCAAAGACAGCCTTATCTCTGAGAGCCTCCTCAATTCTAGTAAGTTGGCTATTTTTGACCAAACAATCTGAGCAGCAGTGGGTACCAGTCTTGATCTGTCCCAAACAGAGCTCCACAACGAGGTCAGTGATGAACATGTTCTCATTCTCCCTAGATTGGTGGCTCACCATCAATCCCCAGTCATTAGACTGAGTCAGTTTGCAGGTCTGCATGGATTCAGTCACTGAGCCAATGTGGTTGCTCTTTAGCAGCAGGCATTTGCAAGCCTTCTCAATGGTCTAGGCAGTCTCCTTGGGGTTGCTGACTGTGAGGTCATCCCCAAAATCTGGATGTTGACCCTCAATAGAAATGAGGTCCAGATGGCCCAGTGTTTCTGGTCAAAGGGGTCAATGGAAACCACAGGATAATTCTTGATGAAACTCTTACACAGCTCTCCCAGCTTTCCTCCAGTGATGTGCCATGCGGGGTTATCAGGTGACTTAATGTCAAGATGACACTTCCCATTTCAAAAGAACCCAGATACCATCAAGTCCATACCAATTACTATCTTGCATGGGTAACCAGCCACCTGGTTGGCAGTCTGTAGCACTTTCAGGGCATTAGGATATTGGATGGGAAACCTCATCACCAACAGTAGTGGTGTCCTTCCTATACTTTTTTTTTTAAGATTTATTTATTTATGCATATAAGAGCTGGGGTACAGGCCAGAGATGAGGGTGGTGAGAGGATTCACTAGAGAGAGTAGGGAACAGAACAGGCAGACTGAAATACACTGCTGAGGGGAGCAGTGGGTGAGACAGGAGAGGTCTGCTGTGCCATGTGGGTTGCTCCCTGGCAGGTTGGGGATTGAACTCATGCTGCAGAGGTTGCAGATTGCTTCATAGTGCGGTGCTTAACCCCTTCTTGGTCTTGATGACACTCCTTGAGGTGATGCTAGACATCAGCACCAATGTGCATAACTTCTTTGAAGGAGCTGGTTCCCACAGAATCATGAACTCATTACCAGCAACTTATTACCAGCATTGGAGCCCCCATTGACATTGAAGGCAGGGACTAAGAGGACCAGATCCAGGTTCCTTGAAAGATCTGCAATGTATTTGCAGAGGGGACCATCTTCTTGGCTGCTCCAGCTTTGCACACAGTCAAGGAAACACCCAGGATGGCATTGCCCCAAACACGGACTTACTCTCAATCATAAGTTTCTCAACTTTTTCTTGATCCACACTTATTTTCTTTTCCAGTAGACCAGGGCCAAGTCTTGTTGATGTGTTCCATGGCTTTCAGGACTCCTTTCCCAAGGTGGTGAGATTTGTCCCCAGCTTCATAGATACTGGTAGAAGTTCTGCTAGGCAGAAAATTGGCCCTTGGCAGTATTCTCCACTGCAGGGTAGCCCCAGGAATCCAGGTTTTCCTGGGCAAAGATTTTCTGCATGGCTGGGGCTGTGATGATGTCTTCTCTGGGTTTTTGGATGACCTCCAAGTCTAGGTGGTAGCTGGGACAGGTTCAGTACATTGTTTTTTAAAGCTGAGTAATATTCCATTGTATACAGATACCACAATCTATTTTTTAATTGAGGTAACACTGGGTTACATCATTATTTATGTTTTAGAGGTACGACCTCCCCCTTCAGGTGTTGTTACCACACTCACCATCAAAACACCCACAGTCCATCCCTATAGTCCATTGTGTGCCTTCCATACTTTCTTCTTTTCTTCCCCTTCCTTTCTCCTCTGGTAGTCTCATTCCTATAGTGAGATTTCTAGAGTTTGTTAGTTTGACTTTAGCTGACTCTTTGTTTTGTTTCTCTATATAAATGACCTTTCTCATTCTGATTTATTTCACTTTGCATAATCCCTTCTGGTTTCATTAATGTCATTGCAAATGGCAAGAGTTTATAATTTTTGATAGCTGAGTAGTATTTCACTGTGTATAGTATATACTATAGTATATACTCATAGTATATATTCACAGTGTCTATCATCCTGATCTACTCACCTATACTTGAGCACTTAAGTTGTTTCTATAGCTTGGCAACTATAAATAGTATTGCAACAAACACAGGGCTGTATGTTTTCTTCAAATTTAATGTTTTTCTATTCTTTGGGTAGATAGGAGTAGAATTGCTGGATCATACAGTAGATCCACTTTAATATTTTGAGAAACCTCCATACTGTTTCCATAAGGACAGAACCAGTCTACATTTTCTCTAACTGTGTACGAGGGTTCCTTTTTCTCTACATCCTCATCAACACTTGTTGTTTCTGGTCATTTTATATGAGCCATTCTTACAGGTGTGAAGTGGTATCTCATTTGGCTTTGATTTGCATTTCCCTGATGATATTTTTTCATGTGATTGCTGGCCATCTCTGTGTTTTCTTTGGAGAAATATCTATCTCTTTTGCTCATTTTTTTGATTGGGTTCTTGGTATTCTTTTTGTTGAGTTGTATGAGTTCTCTTTAGGCTGTGGATATCAGTCCCTTATCTGATGTTATTTTGGGTGTATTTGATGATTTTTTGAACACACTGAGGTTTTGACATTTTCCTTATGGTAGGAAAGGCACAAAATAATAACTTAGTCTCATGTTAGCAATCACTAGAAGCATAAAGCCAACAATTGCCAAAGAAAAACACTGTGCCAATTCGAACTCTTTGATTCCCTATGATGGAAATCAACTTTCACCAGTCTAAGCTGATGAGAGGATTTACTGGAATGGTGTTACAGTGCCTGTAGTACCCAGTGAAGAGTTGCTCTCACATAAAAATTGGCACCACTGGACAGTAGGAACAAGTGGAATCAGAGTCCAAGAGCCCTCAGGATCCTCTATTTCTGTATTTCCATTCCCTTGCTTTCACAAGCCTACCCATTTTTACCTCATTAGTATTGACTTTACACCTGGAAGAAAAAATGGCATCTAACTCACCTTACCTTTACATCTATGACTCCAGCACCTACTTTCTGTCAGCTGAAAATCCAAAATCCTAGGGAAGAGTGTTTTTTGTAAACTCCCCATCTCATTGATAAAGTATGGTTATGATGGCATCATTAAATTGTATAAAATGTCTGGTTTCATTGCAGTGATGTGGGTATGTATGTTGAACTTCATGTGTTCACAATGATAGTAAGACTACTAATACTTTAGTAAACAGACTGCAGATTAAAAGGCAATAGGATGAAAAAATATTAAACCTTCCCAGCCCTAATGAACACTTCCATTGAACTAAGGGGAAGGGGCTATGTAGGGAACAGTGTGTTCTGAAGTGGAAAAATACTTCAATTGAAATCCTATCTTACCAACCAAATGAATTTGCAGGTAATGAGGCCTACTAGCTCTAAAATCTCTTTAAGCAAGTTTTTTTTTTTTTTTTTTAATGCCGCAGCACACTTGTCACTAGCAAGACTAGTGAAAGGATAAGAAAAAGTAGGGTTCCTGCAATATAGAGTCCACAAAAATGAAAAAGAGATTGTAATAATATCCAGAGAAATCCTGGACTATACTATTTCCAGGCAAGAACACCCAAGTTCAGATACCTCCCAGGCATCATATTTGATAATTAGATGGAGAGAGATACAGCTGGCCAGAGAAAGCAGAAAGAAGAGTATAACACTGTCACTAAGAATCAAAGTTAATCCTTATATCATTTGTGCCCTGCCTCTGGTAAGACATTTCTCCGGTTTGTTCATTGATTCTGAATGTTAAGTAAGTCTTTCCAGCAGTGGTTCCATAGTGCTGGAGCAATGAATCTCGAGAGCAAGAGAAAAATGAGGGCTGTAAAGTTCAGGGAATAATAGAAATTTAAATCTTAACTGAACTGCTGTAAATATCACAGCCAGAAAATAGAACACATCAGCAAATTGTGCTGGGAGTGAGGGTAATGAATTTCTTTTTTCCACACAAAATTATCAGTAGGCATAATAGGGTATTCTGAGATTTGGACATGAGGAAGTGGGTGACAAGGAGAGAGGAAAAATGTGGTGTTTGTAAATTAAAATATCTCATTATTAAAAACACTTTTTATCATAAAGTCAACGGCCCAGCTCAAAGGACCCTCTTAGAGTAACTCACTTAATACAAACATTCACAGACCATTAACTGCAGCTCTTAGATGGTACTCATCATTTTAGGGTATCTGCAGTAATTTATGAGCTTGCCTTAATTCCACAATGAGATTATAAACTGCTGGAGAGTGAGGAAAAAAGACTTGTTTCCTTTGTTCAATCTTTCAATGTTCAACAACTTCCAGAAGAACTAATATTTTTGACTGTCTCCAACATGCCATGTGCAAGTCATGGTAATGTCATCTCCCTTTGAGGTCTTCTCAAGCACCCTTCAAATTGAGTAGGGCCACCATTTATTATAGAAGAGACTAAATTTCAGAGTAGTAACTTACCAAAATTCATACCACAGCAAAACAGATTGGAACCCAAGTGTAACTAATATCAAAGCCTATACTTTTTCCTACTTACTGCATATACTGCCAAGTACGATTGTTAAGTAGCTGAACTATTTGAAATAAAACAGCAATTATAGATTCAATAATCATGCCAATAACATGAAAAAGAGCTATCGTCCAGGATTTTTTCTGAGCCAGGTCCTGCAGTAGATGCTTTGCATGTGTTATTATAATTAATCTTCCTCACTATAAACCCTAGAGTTTGGTAGTATTAATATCACTATTTAATAGACAGGAAAACAAAGGCATCAGAGGGGTTAATAAAATAGTAATCTTGTAGTAACTATGTGCTCTCAATAATTATGCTATATTTATTTCAAAATATAAAATAGGCACACGTACAAACTGGCCTAAAGGTTTTGGGCAACTATTCTGCACAAGATTCTATGAATTTTATAATTTAATTCTCACTAAAACCCTCAGAGAAAAGTATTCAGGAAATTTTGTAATGAATAAATGATTTAAGGTAAAAATAGAGCACAACTATCACCAATTGCTAAAGTAAAAAAAAAAATTCAGAAACTCCTCTGTGCTTACAATGTCAACACCACGAGTGCAAGCTATGGAAGACTAGCAAAACATACAAGAATGAGAAACATGAATGAAATTTAGATAGTAGAAAGAAAAGATTTTAGTTTGAAAAGTGAGTGTTGCAAAAACCAATAGTGATCCACCCAGTATGAAACAGGACTCCTTTTTTTGCTATAGCATCATAAAAGAACTGTCCTAGAAAATCAGAATTCAAAATAATACAGAGGGCTCCAACTGAATGTTAATTTTATATCAGAGGCCTCCAACTGAATCTTAATTTTATATCACAAATACAACACTCTTAAGCTGATGACAAATCTTTTGTGGGATACATCCAGATGAATTAGATTATACGATAGTCTTAGAAGAATAAAGAGTATTAAACATATTTTTAAATGGTTTGGTTCAACTTCTAGCTTTTCCAGCTTTCTTACTCATTTGTGTTACTCACCAAATATTTCTCTACCACCCTTGAGGGTAGGCATGTATAAATGACTTGCTTTGGTCAATGAATTATGACCAACAGTCCCTTTCAGGCAGAAACTTTAGAATCAATGCATAGTCTACAATGTTCTCTCTTCTGTCATGGTGACAGATGATGTTCTAGAAGGCATTTGTCTGTCACCATGAATATCTAAGTAAAAATGGCACAGAATAGTGCTAACCTACAGTGAAAACACAGCATGAGTGAAAAATAAATATGTTGTTTTAAACCACTGAAATAGTTGTTTGTTACTACAGCATAACTTAGCCCAACCTGACTGATATATCAACTAATGAGTTGTGCGACTCTGGGTCAGTCATTTTACCTGACTGGATATCAACTTCCATATCTATTAACCTAAGGGATTAGCCTAGAATAGGGAGGTTTAAATCTAAGGTCCCATAATGGACTTCAGGATAATAATGAATCCCAAAATTATAGGTGCATGCATATATGTGAGTATGTGTGGAAAGAGAAACAGAGACAGAGAGAGAAAGAGATATCTCATTTTTCTGGGGAGGGTGTTCATAACTTTCAAATTTTAAGAAGGACTGCATTACTCAGAATGATGTTAAGAATCTGGATAATCTCTAAACCTATCTTCAGTTCTAATGTGCATTTGAGCATTGAGAGTGGGGGGAAAATTAGCTAATTAGGTTCTTCTCTGATCTGATATTTCAGGACTTGCCTTGAGTCACATTTTATTAATGTTTTCTAATAAAAAAGTTTAAGAGTTCAGTTTAATGGGATTGCAATTATAAAAATCGCAGGAAGTATTTCTAAGTGAAAGGAGGGAATTTAGAGTAATCAGAGATGGGAAGGTTCTTGGAAAATTGAAAATAAGGATCCAGATCACAATTGGTGGGGTGGACCAGAGTTGGACCTACTCTGGTGGGAAGATGAAAGGTTCTCTCTTCTAAAAATACATCCCCACAAAGGAGTTAATACCTGAGAGGTAAGAGTGTAACACTTCAGTTGAAGGCAAAGAGCTCTCTTAAATATGCAGATAACTAGGTAGACTATGTTAGATCAGTGCTTGAATTTTAGAGATGGACAATTTGGGTTAAACATGTTTGTTGGGCCACAGTTTCTCATGGATAAAAGGGACAATAATACTCAGTTCTAACTGGGAGAGTCCTGGCAGCAAATAGATAATACATTCAAATGGTAATTAAAATGGGTTTATAGGTACTATTCACAAAGTGAGATCAGGGTTCAGAGCAGTCACAAGATATGGGAAGCACTCTGGGATGGTGAAGACAAGGAGCCCTTTATTATTCCTTGGTCAAAAGAGACAAGGAGAAAGACTAGTTACCATAAAAAGGAGAGAGTTGTAGCTACAGGAAAAGTGTACTCAGTAGGAGCAGTTGCCTTTCAAGGAAAGCAAGGATATTGTTAATCCCTGGCCCAGCAGGGAGGGAGCCAGAGGAAATAAACCTTGATCTTCCTCTCCTGCTCCTGCCACCCACTGGGCAAAAGCCAATAAGAAACCAGTAGTCAAGGAAGCTTATTGACTTGATTCATAGAATGTCTCCTAGAGATGACACTTAGAAGCATATGACGAACAGAACATTTAATAGTATTATTAAACAAATACTATTGTTTACTCTTCATGTGAATAAGTACCTGTAGGGGCAGGAAGGACACGGTGCAGGCTTTCTGATCCAGCAGACCGGTAAAGGAGGAGTCTGAGTCCTCAGTGGTTTTGCAGGTCTTTTTATTGGG
>NW_023602184.1:0-14240 GCF_014898055.3 Talpa occidentalis | reverse complement strand
CTCATCAGCTCTTTGTAGATTTTTTTGATCAGTCCTTTATCATTAGTGTTGTTGTGCAAAAATGTTCTCCCAGTTGGTGGGGTTTCTCTTTGTTTTTGTTATTGTCTCTTTTGCTGTGCAGAAGCTCTTTAATTTGATGTAGTCCCAGCTGTTGATCTTTGCCTCACTATCACTGCTTTGGGTGATGCGTCTGTAAAGATGTCTTTGATGTGAATATCATGTAGTGTTTTCGCCTATATTTCCTTCTATGTATTTTATGGGTTCAGGTCTTATGTCTAGTTCTTTAATCCATTTTGAGTTGATTTTTGTGTATGGTGTGAGGTAGTGGTCAAGCTTCATTCTTTTGCATGTAGCGACCCAGTTTTCCCAGCACCATTTATTGAACAAACTTTCTTTGCTCCAATGCATAGTCTTTGCTCTTTGTCAAAGATTAGTTGACCATAAATCTGTGGTTTATTTCTGGATTTTCTATTCGATTCCATTGGTCTGTGTGTCTGTTCTTGTTCCAATACCAGGCAGTTTTGATGATTATGGCTTTGTAGTATACTTTGAAGTCTGGGAGTGTGATACCTCCATTCCCTTCTTTTTTTTTCAGGAGAGCTTTGGCTATTCGGGGTTTTTTGGTGATTCCATATGAATTTCATCAATAATTGTTCTATTTCTTTGAAGAATGACATTGAAATTTTTATTGGAATAACATTGAATCTGTATATTGCTTTTGTTAGGATGGCCATTTTAATAATGTTTATTCTTCCAATCCATGAGCAGGGGATGTCTTTCCATTTCTTTGTGTCTTCTTCTATTTCTTTTAACAGTGTTTTATAGTTTCTTTGTATAGGTCCTTTACCTCTTTTGTTAGATTTACTCCCAAATATTTGATTTTTTTTTTTGATAATAAAACATCCGAAAATCAATCAACGTTATCCAACACATCAACAAAAAGAAATATAAAAACCATATGATAATATCAATAGATGCTGAGAAAGCTTTCGACAAAGTGCAACACCCATTCATGATAAAAGCCCTTGAAATTCTTGGGATACAAGGAACATACCTCAACATCATAAAGGCCATCTATGACAAGCCAACAGCCAGTATCATTCTCAATGGTGAAAAGCTGAAAGCAATTCCATTAAGACCTGGAACAAGACAAGGATGTCCACTCTCACCACTGCTTTTCAATATAATACTGGAAGTCCCAGCCAGAGCAATAAGACAAGAGAAAGACATACAAGGAATCCAAATAGGAAAAGAAGAAGTCAAACTATCACTATTTGCAGATGATATGATAATATACATAGAGAACCCCAAAAACTCCACAGAAAAACTAATTCAACTCATCAATCAGTTCAGTAAAGTGGCAGGATACAAAATCAACACGCAAAAGTCAGTAGCCTTCCTATACACAAACAATAAATCTGAAGAAGAATAAAAAGAACCAACGCTCTCTCCAATATTTTAAAAGCAAAAGCAAAACTCAATTAAACAAGCAGAGAAAAGAAAAAATCATCCAGATGAAATACCTAACTTGGCCCCCCCAAAGGCTTGCAAGACTAGCCCTTTGCTGCCTGTGTTCCCTACAGGTATGAAGTTGGACGTCCTTTCCCTGTTAGTCCCAGTTCCCTCACCGGGTTCCCCACATGGGGCACCAATTTTCTCCTTATGATGCGTGGCCACGGGATGAAAAGGGATTACTGAGTCCATGTGCAGAACAGCGAGAAGCCGAGAGGGACCACACCATGAAGGCAGAGCCCAGCTCCAAGGGATGCCTCGTTTTTATTTAGAATCAAAGAGAAAATAGAAAAGGCCAAACAAGCAGCAGGCACACGGGTAATGCACAAGTGTGGGGGGGATGCGTCACCAGCTGGCCCAGCCAAGGTGGGGAAACAGGGAAGAGTCAAGGAAAGTCTCAGTGTTTATGCTGCTCTCACCATCACACCTGTTGCTGTTTCTGACACACTGTTTCCAGCACGTATAGATGCTCACACCAGGACTTTTGCCCTGAGAGGTTCCTTATCTTAGTTTCCTTATCTTACCCTGTTTCTGCACACTGAGAGGCACAGAACAGTCAAAGAAAAGAATAAGCAAGGCAAAGACACAGAACAGTTGAGACACATGGTAATCCAAGCTCCCACAAATGTGGCCACCCTCTGGGAGCAGGTCAAGGCCTTCAGCCTGTCTTTCAAAGCCTCTGAGTGCACCCATGTTCCTGAGTTGCCTGAGGATGGAGAACACCACTAAGCTGTTCCATGTACCTGTCAGTCTGGCAGAATCATGCTTCTGTCTGAGTTTTCAGTGTCTCCCCAGTGTCAGCTCCCAACATGCTCATGCGTCTGCTTCTTGGAGGTTCTGCAGCAGCTGCTCTCTGGACTTGGCCTGGTCTGTCTCTACTGACACCTGCATCGATTGAGATGTGTCCTGTTAGAATTTTTTAATGTCCTTCTTACCCTGAATTGTGCTGTTTCAGAAAAGTTGTCTCCTGTCTCAGAGTTTGGGCACCACAGAGCATGTGGGACATGTTCTGAAGGGCTTGGTGACTTGCTTCCTCCTGGTGCTTTAGCTCTTGGGTGAGCAGCTGCAGCCTCCTGCCAAGGGAGTCTTGTCACTGTCTTCCCAGAAGCCTTTCTAGGGCCCCTGACAGTTGCCCTGCTCTCTGCTCCTTCACATGGAATCTTTCAGCCAGGATTTTGGAGAAGTTCCTGCCCACACTACCCAGGCCTCTTGTCCAGGCATTGAGAGCTGCCTGAGTGGCAAGGAGGCATTGGAGGTGAACCCTCAGATCCACAGCACAGGCATTTGCCCCCTGAGGCCCCTCTGGCAAGTTGTTGAGACACACACCAGGATCCAGTGTTTGCATCATTATGACCTCATGAGCCAGAAGCAAAAAAAAAAAAACAAAACAAAAAACTTACTGAATTGAGGAATCAAATGTGTGGCTAGCCATGCACTTGGATATTTGGGAACACCAGGAAGAAGGTGGCCAGCATCTGAGTAGACACTGGTAGGGATGGCCTGGTCCATCTCTACCAACACTAGCATCAGTCGAGATGTGTTCTATTCAACATTTTTAATGTCCTTCCCCAGAGTCATGTGTTTTTTTACAGAAGAGATGGTTCCTGTTTCAGGGGTTGGGCACTGCAGAGCATGTGGGGTCTGTTTTGTAGGACCTGGTGACTTGCCTCCTTTTTATGTTTCCTCTTTTGGATACAACTGTGGCTTCCTTCTCAGAGTGACCAGTCACTTTCTTCCCCACAGCCTTCCTGGGGCCTCTTGTTCTACTTCACATTGAAATCTTCAATCAGGATCTTGGAGAAGTCCCTGCCCACACTGCCCAGGTCTCTTGCCCAGGCTTGAGAGCTGGCTGGGTGGCAAGGAGGCCTCAAGGTGGCCCTCAGATCCATGGCATAGGCATTTGCTTCCTGAGGCCCTCTGGCAGGTTGTTGAGATGCACATCAGGATCCAGGGTTTGCATAGTTATGACCTTGTGAGCCAGTCACAGCTGGGCAGTGAGTAAACCAGAAAATTTTCTTCTCTGCAGTTATAATTATCTTGTTCCCTCATGAGCTTAGTTCCTGTTTTACTTAATCACACCCAAACCCTCCCTGGGGTCAGAATCTCCATGGACATATCACACACACCAGCTATTCTGCCTGCTTCATCCTGGGCCGACCGCTGTCCCATAACTTCAGTCCTGCCTCCCGGGGCCTGGGCCTGCTCACCTGGGCAGAGCTGAAGGACTGGAAACCTCACCTCACCCTTGGCCTCTCTCCTGTCCCTGCTCCTCTGTGCCTGATTTTCCTGTGTCCTGTTCTCTGTGTCCATCATCGTTGTCTCCCCTTTGTCCACTAGTGTCCTTTGCCCACTAGAGGAGGGACGTGGACAGTAACCCCTGAGACCACGAACAGCTGAAGTGAATAATTTTCAGGAACTTATATTCCAAGCACATGAAATTTTATAAAACATTTTTTTCTTTTTTTCAGTACTAGAAAATAAACAAGTTTACCTATAATTGCATTGGGAATCTACATCTAAACCAGTGTCTGAAATCCATGCCGGAAACAGGGGTGTGTCTCCTGAGCTAAGGAAGTGAGATGGGGCCTGAGACCTCCAGGAGAGAGGAGGGGTCACATGGCAAGGACAGGGTTGCTCATATGATGAAGACCAGATGTTCTACAATTACATTTGCCCTGTCATATAGGTAGGTTTCTTAGGTACAATGCTCGTTTCTGGTAATAACCCTAATTTGGGGTAAGACCACTAATTTTCAAACTATTTCAGGTTTCATTTTGCAAATAACCTTTGAGAAACCACCACCTGTATAATTTTAATTCAGTATCAAATGGATATTCACAATTATCTGAAAATACTGCTAGCTTCTTCATTCCTCCAGGCTGCTGCTTCTCCAGCCCAAATCCACTCCTCCCTAAGGTGGGGAAGGGAATTTGAACCTCCCCTTTCTGTGGCTGTCACACTGTTACAGCATCATGTCTCCCTCCCACAGGCTCTGTGGGTGGTGCAGCCTTGATGACCCCACACTCACCCCCATTCTCTCTCCCCATTTCCTGGGGGTGTCCAGGGAAGACAATCAGCATCATCCTGCTCCAGTTACAGTCTCCAAGGACTCTCCTGGACTCCTTCTCCCCAGGCCCCTGGATGGGGTGTTGCTTCAGGAGGCCTTGATGCCACAGCCAGATAAGAAAATGGCAAGCAGCAAAGCTAAAGGGCCTCATACCATGGGGCCGAAGATTTAACATACCTTTATTTTTTGTTCTCGGTCATGAAAAGGGAAAAATTTATCAAGAAAGTATATTAGGCAATAAATTATATGTATCAGCATACTGTAAGTAAATAGCATGGAAAATTTTTTGTTTATAAATTAGCTGTTGGACAGTTTGGCCCACTTGGCAATGGAGGCGGTTTGTTGTGCATGCCTGACAAGAAATCCAGCACAACAGTTGTAGTGGGTCTTTCTTTTGCCTTTTTTTTTTTTTAATTTCTTGGGAAAGTTTTTAAATGAAGCTATTTGAGTTAGGAGTTTTTAGGTAGAAAAAGTTCTGATAACTGAGTAGCAGCGGGTCCCCAGCTGAAGGCCATGCAAATACGAGGAGTCTTTTCTTGCTTAGGCTTTGGCTGACTGGGATGCACTGGCGGCTATCAACTGTCTTAGGTTATTGTTTAGCTGAAACAATGAGTTCTAGTGTAAGGCTTAGTTTTCTATTAACCTTGAAGGTTGAAGGTTGCCTTCTTGCTGAGAGCACGCAGTGGCCAAAAGTCTATGGAAAAAAGGATGCATTAATTGTTTCTGTTTTGTTTTTATGCACATGATAATGTAATCTCACTGCTTGCAAAAAATGTATAAATAAAAAACCTGCTGAGCCCTCAGTAGAAGATACTAATACCTCATCCAGTGTCAGTGTCTCCTTATTTTACCTCATTCCCTTCCCTCAGCCCTTCCGTTTTCGCCTACACCGTCTCATCCTTTCAGGAACCCCTGACATGGCATTTTGCCGGAGGCTGGTCCCCGGCAAGGTGTGATGCCCCTCACCCTCCTGCTGCTGCTCTGTGGCCCCTGGCCCTGATGGAGACCCCGGTGGGTGAGTGCGTGTCCAGCTGGACACTGTTGCTCCAGGAGGAGGAGCAAGGAGCTCCCGGTGGGTGCAGGACCCCAGGAAAGACTCATCTCCCCAACCTCTTGTACCCTTTCAGGTCCATTGTGTTCTGGTCCCTTCTGTCCCTCCCGCCTCCCCTGAGTGCTCTGGTCCCTGAGTCTGGGCCCTTCTTGGCCCACCCCCTTTTCACTCACGGCCCCGCCCCTTTCTCCCCTCCAGGCCCATCTCCCTGGGCCCTGGGCCCTTGCTGAGAGGAGGGTCAGCCCGGGTCTCCCTCCCGCCCCCAGGCTCCCACTCCCTGAGGTGTTTCTCCACCATGATGTCCCGGCCCAGCCTCGGGAGCCCCGCTTCATCGCTGTGGGCTGCATGGACCACACGCAGTTCCTGCGGTTCGACAGCGACTCTCCGGGCCAGAGGATGGAGCCGCAGGCGCCCTGGGCGGAGCAGGTGGGGCAGGAGGACCTGGACGAGGAGACTCGGATCCAAAGGAACAGTGCACAGTGGTTCCAAGCGCTCCTGAGGGACCTGCGGGGCCGCTACAACCAGAGCGAGGACGGTGAGCTTCGCAGAGCGGGGCCAGGGTCAGGTCACCCCCCATTCCCACCCTAAGGCCGGGTGTCCCGGGTCTCAGGGTCCACTGACCCCTGGAGGCTGGTGGGTCTGCCAGGACCCTCCCCGGGAAGGGACTGTCCTGCCGGCCCTTTCATTTCAGTTTAGGTTTATTCAGGGTGAGAGGGCGGGGTCACCAAGCAATGAGCTCAGGGCTGACCACAGGGGTGGATGTCAGGGTTCACACCCTCCAGAGCATGTGGCTGTGAAGTGGGGACAGACCTGAGCCTATTCGGCGGGTATGACCAGTTCGCCTACGACAGCGCAGATTGCATCTCCCTGAGCGAGGACCTGCGCTCCTGGACCCCCGCGGACTCGGTGGCTCAGATCACCCAGCGCGAGTGGGAGGCGCAGGGGAGGGCCGAGCTTGTCAAGACCTCCCCTCTCCTGGGCCCCACAGGGAATGTGGAATAATGGGCAGAACAGCAGCTGCTTTCTGGGCAGAGAGGGAGAGTCCCCTGGGTTTCATGTTCTGTGCTAGAGAGAGACTCGCCCAGAAGACACCACTTTTCTAGACAGTTAAGGAATCCAGTCTCTCCTGAGGGAGGGAGGCCATCCTGAAATAACTCTCCCTGGGTCCTTGTGACCCGGCAGCCATCCTGAGAACCATGAGTTTCACTTTCAAAGTCTTGTTTTTGGTCTGAGAACATTTCTGGATCTGACTCCTGCCTTTCTGTGTCATTCACCCTCCACCCAGGTCAGGAGCAAAAGTCTGTGTTCTCCTCAGAGACCTGCATCCTCCTGCCCCGGGCTCTCATCTGATTATCCCAGATTCCCCAGACTAGGCTGGTTTCTGGGTTTTGTTCTTCCTCCCTCCAAACCAATTGTCATGTCCATTCTGAGGATGGTCGGTGAGGCCGCTTCAGTGTCCAGGAGGGAAAAACCCAAAGTGTGAATTATTGACCCTTCTCCTCAACTCCTCACAAAACACACATGACCTACCACCTCACCTTTGACAATAAGGTCACCCTGAGGTGCTGGACCCTGGGCTTCTACCCTGCGGCCATCACCCTGACCTGGCAGTGAGATGGGGAGGACCTGACCCAGGACACAGAGCTGGTGGATACCAGCCTTGGGGGAAGGAACCTTCCAGAAGTGGTGGCTGTGGAGGTGCCTTCTGGGGAGGAGCAGAGATACACGTGCCATGTGCAGCATGAGGGGCTGCTGGAGCCCCGAGTCCTGACTCGGGGTAAGGAGGGAGATGTGGGCACTGAGCTTCTTCTCAGGGGAATCAGGAGCCCTTTTGGAGACCTTCAAAGCATCAGGTGGAGGCCTGGGCCTCAGGGTCTCCCCTTCCCGTCCCTTCCAGTACCCCCTCCTCAGTCCTCCATCCCCACTGTGGGCATCATTGCTGGCCTGGTTCTCCTTGGAGCTGTGCTCACTGGAGCTACGGTGGCTGCAGCTGTGATGTGGAAGAAAAGTGCTCAGGTAGGGAAGAGGGGGCGGGGTTCATGACCACTGGGGCTTTCTTGTCAAGGAGAACTTGCCCTTCCTGGTTACTAGGGAGTATGATCCACACACGTGTTGCCCAGTCTGGAGCTCATTGCAAACACTTACTCTTCGTAAATCATTTATGAAATGAATCACCAATTGTTCACCTTATAACTGTGGTGATGGGGATCTGTTTCCCAGGAAATGTCATAGGGGAAGGACCCTGCTGTGGAAAGACTCCTATTCCCTTTCATATTCATTCTTGATATATATTCCATTTCTGACCCGGGTTTTCAGTCACAGTTCTAGAAACTTCCCTGTGATCCAAACTGGGGATTCCTTTAGGACTTGTCACCTGACTCCTCCCTTGTCTCACATGATGTTTCTTCCACAGGGGGACATGCAGTCAGCTACAATCAGGGTGCAGTAAGTGTGGATCAGGGGTGGATCCTGAGTCCCTGAGGACAGTGTAGAGGGAACTCTAGGGAGAGTCACCCTCATCAGTTCCTCTGAGGGTCTCATCTATGGGCTCTGACCTGTCTCTTCTGTGCTTCCTCAGGCAGCAACAGTCCCCAGGACTCTGGGATGTCTCTCACCCCTGGGACACAGCAGAGGATGGGGCCAGGTTGTGGGCAGCTGTGAGGGGACAGTCTTAGGATTCAGTAGACTATTGAAAATGTTATCACTTAATGTAACTCACCGAATTTCTTCAATACTGTTTTCTGTCATAGAATGAGAGCTCTGCCTTGTGTGGACTGAATGTTATAGATTTCTCTCACCCGTTTTGTAACTTCAGGATCCTCTGCTTTACTTAATTTTATTTGTTTTCTAGCTGTCAGTGATTGATATAATTTTTTTATTAAAATGTTTATTTGTTATTTTACATCATTGTTAATTTTATGCTATATTTGATTCTCTCTCAGGTGTAGTCCTTATTGTTCTCTCCCCACCATAGCACCCATGATCCATCACTACAGTCCCTTGTGCTCTTCCCTCCCCTGTTTGGAACCATCTCTCTCACTTTCCCCTACTGTATGCCTCAGATCTAGGATCAGGCTGCAAGTTTTGTCTTTATTCTGACCCTCTGTTTGATTTCTGTATATCCACATATAAGGGAAACCATCTGATAGTTATTTTTCCTTCTGACTTATCAAGCTAGTATTCCTTCCTGCCCCTTCCATAGTTCCCAAATGGCCTGAGTTTATGTTTTTTATCACTGAGTAGTATTCCACTGTATGTATGTGCAACATCTTCTTCTTCCAGTCATCTGTTTTTGGCATTTGGGTTGTTTCTTCATTTTACCTATTATAAATAGTGTTGCAATAAACATAGGGTAAAGGTATTCTTTTGAATCTGTGTTTCTGTGTCCTTTGGGTAGATCCCTAGGAGTGGAATTGCTGTGTCATATGGAAGTTCCCTTTTAGTAGGCTGAGGGACCTCCACACAGTTTTCCATAATGGTTGGACCAGTTTGCCCTCACGCTAGCAATGTAGGAAAGGTTGTTTTTCACCACATCCTCGCCAACATTTGTTGTTGCTAGATTTTTAATATGTGCCATTTTAATATTACTCAGCAATCAAAAAAAGATAAACTCATGCCATTTGCAGGCATATGGATGGAGCTAGAAGGAATTATGCTCAGTGCAATAGCCAGAAGGAAAAAAAAATATCAGATGGTTTCACTCTAACAGAAATATAGGGAAACCAAATAAGACATCAGTATAAAACATAATAACAATACAAACACAACAAAAGAAAACAGACAATTATAAACCAGAGACATCCTGCAGGGGAGGAGCAGGAAGAGGGATCAGAGGGAGAGAGTGAAGGAGGAGCACAGGGGAGTGAAGTGATGGTGCACTGGTGCACTGGGGAAGGAAATTCTATGGGGACTACACCTGGGGAGTGGGGAAGCAAATATTGTTTTAAAAATGAACAATGATGTAAAAAATAAATAATTTTAGAATAATAATTAAAAATAAATAAAATATCAAATAAAAAGAAAATAAAAGCGAAAACACTAGAGGAGTGATGGCTCCTGCCAGATGGATAAACATTTGTCCCTTCAGTTTGCTTCTTCAGGTGCCAGATTTGTGTACAGCACACAGGTTCCTTCCCTTTTAAGGACCCCTAAGTGGACTTCACAAAAATCAAGCCTTGCAGAGGCTACAGATATTTGCTTGTTCTGATCTGCCCCTTCTCCGGTGGGGAGAGCGTCCCCTTCAGAACAGAGAGGACCGAGAAGTCAGTAAAGCTCTTGTAAGAGAAGTAATTCCTAGATATGGGGTCCCAGTGACTATTGGCAGTGATACTGGCCCAGCCTTTGCTGCTGAAATCACCAGTCACCTGACTCGCTTACTTCACATTACATGGAATCTTCCCGCCTACCGGCCAGAGAGTTCAGAGAAAGTAGCACGTGTCACCCGAACCATTAAAAGACTCTGGGAAAGTTTTGCCAGGACACAGGTTTGCCCTGGGTGGACCTTCTCCCCTTAGTGCTGCTCAGAATTCGGTGCACTCCTGGTGCCAGTGGCTACACCCCCTTTGAGATTTTGTTTGGTCGGCCTCCCTGTTGTGTCTGTGGTGAGGGGACACCTCAGACACACTGGCCAACTGGGACTAAATCGGAAGCTGCAGCTCCTTAGTAATGTCCTACACAGGATTCATGAAACTGTCATCAAGAGGGCCCCGTTCCTCTGGGATCCCCAGTTCATCCCCACAAACCTGGGGACCAAGTCTGGGTAAAGGACTGGAAAAAGAACTACTCAAACCTGTCTGGGTGGGACCCTGTACTGTCACCCTTATGACCCTACTGCTGTCAAAGTTGCAGGTGTTACTCCGAGGGAACGACACTCCCCAGATACGCCAGCTCGCCCGAGACATCAGAACAGTGTTCAGCCTGCCGGATGCTGCACACCCGCTCAGACTGACCCTGCAGAGAGACTCCGACCAAACACCGTGACCTGCTGCAGCCCTGCTCCAACAAAAGCCCAGAAGCAGGTTGGCCTGCGCATGGTGGAAGTCCGGAGGAGCATCAAGGGAATGCTTGTGGCTTGCTGGGCTGGACCCAGTGGCTGCTTCTCTTGTCTCTTTTGGTGGGACAGCATCACCACACTGTGCCTTGGCTCACTCCTGTCCTGGGTCCACTGGTCTCCATTCTTGTGATGCTCACCCTTAGCCATGTCTTTTAATCTGGCCACATGTTTTATCCAGTCCCATTTGGAGGCTACTAAACTCCACATGTTAACTAGACAATATGCACCCTTAGGCTCCTTTCCTGCTGCTTGCTCTGAGTCCAGACCTTGATACTGCCAGCACATAGCAGGGTATCAAAAGAGGGAAATGAAGCAGAAAGCTTCCCAAGGCTGCTGCTTGGGGGAGTCTACCGCTTTGATTCTGCTGCTTGCTGAAGCGAAGAAGTTGCTGGGTGTACTGCACTGCTTGTCCATCATGGTAGCCGTGACTCCTTGAACCCCTTCCCAAACAATGAAGAATGCTTATGCTGTGATGAATGGGATAGCAAGTTCCTCATACAAACTGTATAAAACCCTGCCATTCTTGTTCTTGGGTGCTCAGCCCTTTGGGGAGCGATCCACTGAGCCCGCTGGTGTGACATTAAATCTCTCTACCTCTGAGTGCTGTCTGATTTCTCTGGAAATTGCCATAACAAAACCACTTCATGTCTGTGAGAATGGACTATATCAGAAAGACCAGACATTAACAAGTGCTGGCGAGGACATAGCGAATAGAACAGTCCTACATTGTTTATGGGAATGTAGACTGGTTTGGTTTTGATGGAAACAGTAGCAAGGTTTCTGCAAATAGCCAAAGCTCTTCTGACTAAGAAGAAGGAGAATGGAGGCATCACACTCCCACACTTCAAACTGTACTATAAAGCCATAATAATTAAAACACTATGATACTAGAACAAAAACGAACACACAGACCAATGTCATTGAACAGAAAACCCAGAAATAAACCCACATATTTATGGACAACTAATCTTTGACAAAGGAGCAAAGTATAGGCAATGGAATAAGGACAGTTTGTTCAGTTCAATAAATGGTGCTGGGAAAACTGAACTACTACATGCAAAATGAAGCTAGACTACTACCTCATACCATGCTCAAAAACCAAATGAAAATGGATAAAAGAATTCAACATAAGACCTGAAACCATAAATATACAGAAGAAAATATAAGTGAAACACTGCATGATATAAATATCCGTAACATCTTTAAAGACACAATGCCAAAAGCAAAGAAAGTGAAGGAAAAGATAAACAGCTGGGATTACATCAAACTAAAAGCTTTTTGCACAGCAAAAGAGATATTAACCAAAGCAGAGAGACCCTTCTGATTGGGAGAAAATTTTTGCACACAATATAACTGGTAAGAGACTGATCACAAAGATGTACAAAGAGCTCACAGGACTCAACAAAAATAAACAATCCAGTCAAAAATTGGGAAGAAGAGCTAAAAAGACTTCTCCAAAGAGGAAATGGCCAACAGGTATATGAAAAATGTTCTATATCGCTTAAATCAGGGAAATGCAAATCAAAACCACAATGAGATACCGCCTTACACCAATAAGAATGGAACATATTAAGAAAACTAGAAAACATAAGGGGGGGAATTGTATGGGGAATATAACCAAGATGAAAGAAAATGCATACATTGTGCAAAAATGAAAAATGATGTAAAAAATATATAAAATAGGGTCTTCCCTGGTGGCTCAGGCTTCGAGTGCCACGCTGTGAAGATATCTGTAGCCTCTGCAGCACCGGTTCAATCCCAGCTGGTAAGGATCCCACCTGGTGCAGCAGACCTCTCTGTCACGCCACTGCTCCCCTCAGCAGTGTATTTCATCAGTCTGTCTGTTCTGTTCCCCCTCTGTGTCTGGTGAATCCTCTCACCCTCCCATGGATCTGGCCTGTACCCCGGTTCTTGTGTAAAATGAATAAATAAATCTCTAAAATATATATATATATAATTAAATAAAATATTAAAAAAAAAAAACAGGCAACAACAAATGTTCACAAGGATGTGGAGAAAAAGGAACTCTCCTACACGGCTGATGGGAATATAAACTGGTCCAACCATTATGGAAAACTGTGTGGAGTTTACTCAAACTACTAAAATGGAGCTGCCATATGACCAGCAATTCCACTCCTAGGAATTTACCCAAAGGATACAAAAGCATTAATTCAAAAGGATGCCTGTCCCCTATGTTTATTTCAGTACTATTTATGATAGGTAAGATGTGGAGACAACCCAAATGCTCAAAAATAGATGACTGGATTCAGAGGATGTGGTATATACACAATAAAATACTATTTGGCAATCAAAAAATCAGCACATGCCTTTCTCAACATATATGGAGCTAGAGGGTATTATGTTCAGTGAAATAAGTCAGAGATAAGAAGAAAAATATTGATTGATTTCACTTATAGGAGGAATATAGGGGAATAAAGTAAGGGACCTGGAAAATAAATAGCAGTAATAATAAATAAAAAACAAAATTAGCAGAAAACTATAAATCAGAGACAATTTGCAAGGTAGGGGAGGTAGAAGGAGCAAAACAGGAGGGAGAAGAGCAAGGGATTAGGGTGATGGATGAATTGGAGCTGGGAATTTTATGGGGAATACACCTGAGGAGAAAGCATACAAGCATACATTGTACAAAAATGAACAATGACATTATATATATATAAAATATTATATATATATATATAACAGTATTGAGATTTCATAGAAGATTGAAAGTGTATCTGCCATAGGGCTCAGTAGTCCACTCCTATGTATGTACCACAGAACACAAATACACTACCGTGAAGGACACCTTGCACATACATGATCACTGCAGCACTAGTTACAATAACCAAGCTATGGAAACAACCAAAATGCCTGAAAGCAGATGAGAATTCAAGAAAAAGTGGTATATAGATAATAGAATACTACTTATCAGAAAAACAAACTCACGACATCTGGGGCAACATGGATGGAGCTAATTGAAATAAGTCCAAAGGAGAAAGACGAATATGTCACTCATATATGGTACAGAGAAGTCTAACAAACTTAAAAACCAACCCTTGAACCCCCAGGCTGCACCTATTGCTGACCAGGGCTACAGACCAGCCCAGACTTCCTGGCCCAGCAGTGCTGGATGGTGGACTGACCCTCTCTAGTTTGGCATCAGACTTATTTGATGACAAAGCCTGACTCCTGCTAACTGAGTCGCCCATTGTGTCTTGTTGCACCAACACCACCCCTGGATCCTCCAGCCTCCCTATTTGCTGGAGCAAAGATGAATCTTGTACACGATGTTGCAGATAATTATTTTTTATACCATTTCTATATCCAACCACAGGGCCAGAGTATAACATCTTCCAACAAACTATCATTTTCGTTATAAAAAATCTCCGTGCTTTTATCCTTTATTTCCTCTTTGACAATGAGCTATTATTTTGTCTATAGGTATTCCCTAATGAACCACCCACAATATTTATAGAATCAAGTCTACTGAGAATCATGTTTACTGTTAGGTCACAGCGCTGCGCCCAACCGCCTGCACCACCAGGGAGGCCAATTAT
>NW_023602183.1:0-14262 GCF_014898055.3 Talpa occidentalis | reverse complement strand
ATGAGTCCAGTCTCAGCACTGTAAAAGCTGTCAGCAACCACAGCAGCACCGAGTTTGATCACCAGCTTCTCAGGGATCTGGCCCACATGGCACAGCAGACCTCTCCTGTCTTGCCCACTGCTCCCCTCAGCAGTGTATTTCAGTAGATCTGCCTGGTCTGCTCCCCACTCTGTCTCTGGTGAATCATTTCATCCTCCTGCACCTCTGGCCTATATCCCAGCTCTTGTATGTATAAATAAATAAATCTTTTTTTTTAAAAAAGATACTCATTTTAAGTATAGAGTTTGATGGATATTTACAAAGAGAAAACACCCATGTAGCTATCACTAAGGTCAAGAAAGGAAAAATGATGTTTGAATATTGTAAGTTAACTTAGGTTTTGACTTGCTTCTTGTGAGCCCCTTAAGGGCACTTTCCTATCTATGCTAATTCAATAAAGAAGTTTCTCAAAATGGTTAAAGTCATAATCATCATGATAAATTATAATCACAGCTTGTAATCAGAGTTATTTCAGACTTCTTAAAAAAAACACAGAAATTTTGTGGGTTTCATGATTTTTCTCTCGCTCTAAGATCTATTCCCTATAAAGAAAGAAGATGTGAAACAATACTTATTATTGCTGTCTTCCCAGCATTCTCAATCCCCTGTCTACTTTCCATTCCCATGTTCTCAGATTTTCTTCATCTCATCCTCTACAGTGTTTGAAAATCAGTCAATGGCTTCATATTTTATATTTTGCTTGTTTAATTTTTTTTATGTTTTCACTCAGCAAATAAACGTTTATTATAATTACAGTTTAAATGTTGGATTCCAAGATGTTTTAGTGCAAGGCTCAACAGGCCCTAATTTTTTTCACTCAAATAATTATTCTCTTAATATTAAAGTAATATATGCCCAAAAATAAAAAATTAGAATAATCAAAAAAAGGAAACTAAAAAAAGAAATTGAAAAATCATCCATAATCCCACCACTCAGGAAAACCATTGCAAATATTTTGATCTTTCCAGCTTTTTTCTTCTTTTTCACACAAATACATAACCTATTTCAGCTAAGTAGTATACTACTCTTTCTCATTTACCTTTCAAATCTTGTGGTTTTGTGTTTTAATTAGGGAAACATGTAGTGAGAAATGTAAGTGAAATTAAGTTCATGCCACTCAGTAGTATTTCACTTTGAGCAAAAGAGGAAGGCCGTGTAGAAGTGGAGTATCTCTGTGGAATCAGTAAACATTAAAAAGAAAAATAAGAAAGCTACTATGTAGTTCTAAAGAATAACTCCTAGCTGCAAGCCAATAGAGCTCCTTTAGTGACTATAAATCTCAATTACAGAAACAGATAAAGAACTTAGTAGTTGTTTGAGAGAGATAAAATTTTAGTCAATTCCTTCACAGGGCAACCTATGGATTATCTATTTGTGTGTCACAGTACGCAGATAATGTAGACAGGCAATTTCAGAATCCAATTTATCTCACATTGGAAAATAATAAGAAATTTAAGAAATTATTTAAGAAAGTATAGGAATTCTCTCCTACAGTTCACTGGCTTCTCTGCAATTAATAAATATGAAGCACAGTTGGTTTCAAAGATAACAGTCTATTGAAAAGTGAAATTTGAACATGACAAATTCAGATATCGAGACATGTAATGGTGAAGAGAATATCATAGTAAAATTTTTATCTCACTTACTTGTTGGGACTGAAATCAGGGCAAAAAAACCTATTGAGCTTGAGTCCTCTGACATAAATTTCTTCTAAAGACATCACTAAGCAATCTTTCAAACAGCTTGGAAACTGGGTTACTTTAAGAGAAATGTTGAAAGGAAAATAGGTGGTTATTTTAGTAATTTTTAATTGGGGAAGACCTTTCTATCCAAGCCCCCAATGGCAGAAATCATAAAAGAAATAAAAATGATTTGAACATGTTAAAAATATCTATACATTTACATTAAAATACCTACCCAACAGAAAGGTGAGATAAATAAAACAATGAATGTTTTACATGTGTATTATAATCAATGTTGTTGTTTTTTCATGAAATTAATTTGTTAGGTTTACTTCATTCTGGGTCTCTCACCTTGCTGGTCAACTAATTGTAACTTATTTGGGGGTAGTATATGGATCTTTGCAATTACTTAAAAATACCAGAAATTACACTTCATTAGGGTGTCATTAATTACAGGGATGAGGGTTAGCACCGTTTAAGAGCATTCACGACCTTCAAACACTCACATTTTGTACTTATATTCTCAGCCTGCACTTGCTAGCTGGGAACTCATTTACCTTTATGATACCTTTACCTTTATGAGTTTTTAATCTCTGAAATGGGCCTAAATACCTACCACACAAGTTTATATGATGATTAAATGAGATAATGTATATTAGACTCTTTGCAGAGTATTTGGGGAAAAAACCTTCTAAAATATTTGGCCATTATTAATAGTCAATATCAAAATCTTTAGTGGCTGTCAATTAAGAAAATACAGTCATATTTAAGCAATATAAACTGTAAAAAGGAAGAATATATAATGAAGTTTGGAAATATGGCTTTCACAGAAAAACACTAAGGTCACCTTCAATAGCAAGTCAATTTTGTTTCAGTAAAAGTATAAAAATAATGGGACAATTTTACAAGGAAGGAAAGAAAAAAAATTGAATTTATAAAACGTACTACTGTAGTCAATGAAGATTGTTCAGTTTCAGGAAAAGTGAAATAGTTGTGATTCTAAAATAGAAATAAAAGCACTCATTCTACCTCTGAATTTTATGTTTTTAGGTTTTGGATTGAAAATGTGTAACAGAGACAGCAAATTAAATCAGAGCGATGATTTTTTGCTTTATTCCTCAGGGCTTTTATATTCTATCAAAAGAACATTTTCCAAGAAGGTTAGCACATTACTGAAGGAAACTTAGGTGTGACACTGATACATTTCACAGCAGGTGAGAGCTTTGAAGGGAAGCTTCCAGCTGGAGGAGTTGGCAAACTGCAGTCTGAGAGTCAAATCTGACCTGCCACCTGCTTTTGTCTAACTAGTAACTAAGAAATGGGAGAATGTTTTTACATTTTAAATGGTTGAGAAATTTTTAAAAAATATTTCCTGACATGTGAAAATCATGTGGAATCAAATCTCAGTGTGCATAAATACAATTTTAGTGGAACACAGCCACACCCATTTGTTTCCATATTGTCTACAGCTGCTTCCTCACCACAACTGAGAGTGGAGCAGTAATGATAGAGCTCATATGGCCCACAAAGACAAAAATGTTTATTATGTGACCCTTTACAGAAAAATTTTGTGGACCACTGAGCTAAGATAAGCTTAAATAGAGAACAATATAGATGGCTATCTTAATTTTGAAGTAAGAGGCCTATCTAAGCCACATTGCAGCTATCACAATAAGGAGGCAGGCCCACATTGTTAGTAATATAAAAAGGTGTTGCTATATTGTTAAATAAAAAAGGACAGCATTTAATATGATCACGTCTAAAAATATAAAGTAGATCAACCCAGTGATTGACTAATCATTTGACAGGTTAGAAAGAATGGTACATATTTTGCCACCAGTGTGCATGGACACCAAACCATCAGAACAGTTGCTGGTTGCTAGTGAATGATGTGGTTATTTTCCAGTGTATCTCCCTGAAAATCGGCCTTGGATACAGACATCTTTGCATACATTAGATTTAGAAGGCTATATAGCACATGTTAATCATAACTGTCTCTGGTTGATAGGATTATGGGGCATTTATAATGTCTTTTTAAATTTACACACACTTTTCTAAATTTTCATATTTTTAAAAACAGCATTATTACTTTAACAATCAGAAAAAAGGTATCTATATCTATCTGGAAAATGAAATAAAATGAAGGAGAAGCCAACCAACTAATCAACCAAATACTACCATTTCTATAAATCATGAAAGTTGTTTTTTAAGATAACAAGAATAAATACCTTGTTTTTTCAATAATTTTTGATTAAGACAAATGCTTATTGGGACCTCCCCACTGGCACAGCGGGTTGAGTGCAGCGCTGTGAAGCTGTCCGCAGCCTCTGTAGCATGGGTGTGATTCCTGCTGGCCAGGGAGATATCCACATGGCACGGCAGACCTCTCCTGTCTTGCCTGCTGCTCCCCTCAGCAGTGTCTTTGTCTGTCTGTCTGTTCTGCTCCCTGCTCTGTCTCTGGTGAATTTTCTCACCCTCCCGTGCTTCTAGCCTGTATCCCAGTTCTTGTATAAATAAACAAATCTTAAAAAAATAGAATTTGAAAAAAAGACAAATGCTTATCAAAGAAAATTTTGACAATAAAGAATAAAAAGTAAGTCATCCTTAAAAGTTAGTATTTGGTATATATTCATTTTTATGTACTATTGGAAAGTGTCTTTTTCTTAATACATAGATAAAATACTACACTATCAAATGTTCTTTGAAAATATTATTAATAGGCACTTAAAATGGGATTCTAGCATAATTTACTTATTCCTACATTATTGAAAATATATAGTTTTTTTTTCTCTCATAAATAACACTTTGAAACTATTGTTTATAAAAAAGGAAACTTTTGAATAAAAATCATCTCTGCCTTGGGATAGTTTTCTAGGGGTGCATTTTGGGTTTGGAATGCATGGCCATTTTAAATGACTTGAAGTGTATTACAAATTTTTTTCCAGAAGTCTCTTCCAAAAGTTCCAACAGTTTCAATTCACCATATAACTGCCAATTTAGAGTACTGTAACTTTTTATAACATCTATTTTCCTAAAATGTTTTAATTTATATTTGAAGAATAGTTACAGTGAACTATTTTTATAGGGTTATTTGCTATATAAATGGTATTTTGATGGCAAAAGCTATTATCATAGAACTATGCTATGAGTTAGCCAGGAAATAAATTGAGGTCAGAAGTTTTACTGAAAGTTTTTAAAGAATAAAAGTAACTTTAACTTTTATTTTTTAATATATTTTTAATTTAAATTTTATTTTTATATTCCCCATACAATTACAACCCCCTTATTTTGACCCCAATCCCACCTTTCCCCGCCCCCCACCCCCCATAGAGTGTCTCTGGTTCATAGTTGTTTGTTGATTTTGATATTTTCTTTCTTATAGTTATTCTTTTTCCTGGTCCCTTATTTAAGTTTTCTAGAGTCCTGCTATGAGTGAGACCATCGGTATTTTTCTTTCTGCCTTATTTTGCTGAGCATGATCCCTTCTAGCTCCATCCATGTTGCTGCAAATTGCATGTTTATCTTTTTTGAATGCTGAGTAATATTCCATGGTGTATATATACTACATCTTCTTGATCCAGTCATCTATTTTTGGGCATTTGGGTTGTTTCCATAGCTTAGCTATTGTAAATAGTGCTGCTATAAACATAGGCGTGCAGGTGCCCTTTGGAATTACTGTTTCTGTGTCCTTTGGGTAAATACCTAGGAGTGGAATTGCTGGATCATATGGAAGCTCTATGTTTAGTAGGTCAAGAAATCTCCACACAGCTCTCCATAGTGGTTGGACCAGTTTGCACTCCCACCAACAGTCCAGGAGAGCTCCTTTTTCTCCACAACCTCACCAACATTTGTTGTTGCTAGTTTTTTTAATATGTGCCATTCTCACTGGTGTGAGATGGTATCTCATTGTAGTTTTGATTTGCATTTCCCTGATTACAAGTGATGTTGAACATTTTTTCATATGCCTGTTGGCCATTTACATTTCCTCTTCAGAGAAGTTTCAAAAAGTAACTTTAACTTTTAATGTTTAGGCTTACATGCTTTCATAAAACAATGACTTAGAACTATCAAGAGGAACAGCATTTTGAAAGACCTAACTGAACTTTTCTGATCAAACCTTAACTCTTACCATACACTACTTAATACAACCTTGGCAAATATCTCTCCTCCTAATTGTAGTGTTCTTTCTACATTCCTGGGAATCTTATTTAGAATCACATAGCTCGTTTGCCTTTTCTTTCTCTACTTTAGGTGGGCTATTAATGTTAATTAAAACTTTCATGTAATTGATTCAATTGTTTTGGTTATTATTATTATTATTATTATTATTATTATTATTTTAAGCAAGCCTTGTTCAGCCGGGAGTAGGACAACTCAAAACTGACTACTCCATTTTCTTATCTGACAAAAGCAAAATCCTAGAGAAAAGAAGCATGTGGAGCTCAAAATACACAGTAAACATATAATTGTCTAATACCCTCACTAGCAGAAGGTAGCTCTTTAAACTCTCAAAGAAATTCCTAGTGAGTACTACTATCCAAGTGTTCTGGATCCAATCTCTATGATCCTACCACTTTTCAGCAATTTCTAATTTTACAAATAATTAAAAAGAGAATGCAAAAGAAATAGCTTTTAGAAAGAACCTTTTTATTCATATAGAGAACATTTCATGACATATTCAAAACAATTTTATGAACAAGGATTTAATGGGTTCCATGATAATGGTCATATGAAGATCATTTCAAACAGTAATGTGTAAGCTGAATGAATGGTAGATAACTTTTGTGAAAGGGATATCCATTCATTTAAGGAAATCTAGATTTCAATACCAGTTACGACGACAGAAAACGAGAAGGTTTTTTCATGTATTAAAAATTATAAATTATGTGCTACTAACAACTCTCCATATATACTGTATTGGAAAAATGGATTGAAACTGACAGGCAATTTCATAGCAAGTTCTGAAATATAGCCTTGGGCCTCTTTGACATGTCTTGAGCAGGAACTATTATGAGTCATTTTGAAAGACTTGCACCTAACAGGAAAACTTTAATTGTACCCAATTTGCCTCACCAAGAATGGGATCAGCACAAAAACTACTGGTTACCTCCTGGCAACAGCAATTGAAAATCAGCTGGAGGGTGGATATGTGTGGGTTCCTTTTCTAAATGTTTGGGCATCCACCCAGTCCAGTGGTTATGACATCCTTGGGCAGGGCATGCTCGTAGTAGAAATAGTGAAGATTATTTAAACCACAAAATTCTGTAAAATATGGAAATTGGCAGACTTATCCCAAACATTTTGCCTCACCACCTCCACTCCACATCTAAAATATTGGGTCTCTGAATATAAATTATTTTAGGTCTTTATTGTAGTGGGTACGCAAAGAGAAGTTTCAAAATCTTAACTATCCTGATTATGAGATTTGCATAGTGTCTACCATAATCAACTTATTAATTTATACAAATTACAAATATGTAAATACAGAAACAAAAATCCTCTACTAAAAGTTGGTGGGGATAGGATGATACACTAGGAATTTTTGTTCATAGAATTGCATCATGAAGGATTATATCTAGGATCAAAGATAATTCGGTGTTTTCTATCACTAATATACAAACAAGCAATTGGGAGCACTTTGAGAGCTGGGAGACTTCTTAATAAGGAGTATGGGGGTCACAGTTAATTCAAAGTAGAAAAAGTAAACAGGTCTCATCTTGAATGCCAACATCAAAGGATTCGGAGTGACTGCCCATAGCACCTTTTAAAGAAAGAGTCTAAGGCTGTGTTGGTGATCACAGAGAAGTACTATTTTTAGCCATTAGCTCTGTCTGCCTCAAGTGTGGGTGTACAGGGTGATGGCACACCTACCTTGCATTTGCCATTGCTTTCTTAAACTAAGACATTAATTGGCACATCCAGATTTGAGTCCAAAGTCAGTCACATAGTAGCTGTGATCCTTGGGTAAGTTACTTAAAATCTTTAAGTCTGTTTCCTTATTTGTAAAATAAGGATTAACAAAAATATTTTATCTTACAGGTATTTTTTAAGGATTAATGGATTAACATTAGAAAACATTTAAAGCAGGATCTGGCACAGGATAAGCACTCCATAAACAAAAGTCACTATTATTAACATTATCATACATAAATGTTTTTAAATTAAGGCGGTGGTAATTTTTTTTTTTTTTTTAACAGCACTGGGCCCTGAAAGCATAACAAATAAGATAAAAGTGGAGCTGCTGAAGTTGAGGTTTGGCTGAAGGCCTAGGGCCCCACCTACTCAGCTCCAGCTAACCCCACACTCTGAGAGGCATCTTCAAAGAACCCTAGGAGCCCAGAGCACAGTTTGAAAATCCCTGAAGAAGGTTATTTAGATGTGAAAACAATGCTCCCCTTTTGAGGTCTGCTCTGCATTTGTTAGCCAGTTAGGCTTAAATAAGAAAGGTCATAGTCAGGGCAAAATGACCAAATTTAAGGCAGAGAGAAAGAGACTAAGAAAAAACTGCTCCTGGGAATAAGGTATTCAAAATCAAGCAATACATTTACATGGTTTTCCCTATGATAAAACAATTTTAATTGAGATCTTTTTTTGCAAATAAAATAGGATTAAAAATCACTTTGGGTTAGCATGAAGATAAAGTGGATCCTTAGCTTTGTGTTTGTATCTGAAACAAAGTTAGACTTAGTTGAAAGAATTTAGCTAGAAAAAGTAATTCCCAGGAGTTAGTCAAAAATCAGATGAAAGTAAGCAAGGGACTAAAAGTAGGAACACAAAGAGATGAAGGTAAAGAGTATGTGGAATACCCGCCAGGCACAAATGCAAAAAGGGAAAATAAAATGTTCAAACAAAGCACACTTTTATAATTCACATTATAAATAGTTTAGATTGATCTTAAAAATGAATATTGTTGCAAGGATTTCTAATAGAGTGAAAGACTGATTTGTGACCTGAATAATAAACTAATATACCAAATGGTCTGCCACATTAATGGAACATATTCTTTAATATTCACCAAATTTACCCGCTGAAACAAGTAAAGTTTATCTGCAACTTTTCTAAATCACATCTACAAATCAAGAAAACATTTGCTTAAGGAATCCTCTTTTCAATATATTGAGCCTCATGAGCTATAAAATCCCTTCTTCAAAGTTCAGGAATAAGAAAGCCACATTAACATAACTTTACTTTTTAGAAGGTTGAGAAAGTGTTGAACTCTGAAACGAAAACATTAACGGTCTTAAATATATACCATATTCTGATAATTAATCCCACAGTTAAAACACTTTAAATATACTTAGATTACAATCCGACTCAATTACACAATAATTTTTAGTTTCAATTTCTTAAGTTATTTTCTTTAGTCGCAACGATTAGGTTCTGCTTTCGGTGTGTTGCTCATGTAGGTAAAAAATAAAACTGACTGCCTCTTTCAGGATATGCAAAGTGCCAGATTTTGCCTTTGTAGTTGCCTCAGTAATCATCTCCACAATGAATGATATTGATAAAGGTGGAACTATAAGAAAAAAGATGTTATTTCAAAAGCAGGACATTAATGACAATATATTGGAAAATTCTCAAATCTGATTCTTTCAAATCGTTTCCATCATATATGGTTAAAATGGACCTTTACAGTAGCAAACTAGCTACTGTAATGCTAGTTTTATTTATTTTTTATTCATTTATGCTATTTTTTATTCATTTTTTGCTTGCCAAAAATATTACATCTGCATCGTTTCTGTTGTTTCCCAAAATGATTTTTCTAAGGTCTAAATTAGTCACAGTGATGCTATAAAGAAACTGCTTCTATCAAACATAAAAATTACAATAAATTGGCACAGTGTTAGTGATGATGCTTAGAATAAAAATGTCCTCTCTCTTCCTCTCATATCCAAAGGTAACTGAAAATGGCAATGACATTCATCACCCACCAGGCAAAATGTCTGAGGATTCTCAACTCTCTCACATTCTTGGATTTCATGCTGAGAGAAAGATGAAGGATTAGGTGACAGCTTTCAAGCAGATGCAATAAACCTTACAAAATGAGTTTTTGGTGACTATTATTATGGGATTTCCTCACATACATTTTACATCCCCACTAAGAAAAAATATGCTAATCAGCATTCAATCATTTTTAGGTCTTAAATTGGCTACCTAGTGAGGACAACACTCCCTCCCGTTTTTCCTTCTCAGTGACATAAATGCACTAGGATTATACTCATCATCTTTTAAAAATAAGCACAGAAATAATAAAGCAGAAATAATTATTAATCTATCCTGTTTAAGGGAAGGAATGACTTGGGCCTGAGACCTGGAAGAATTTAATAATAAAAACAATTTTTTTCCCCTTTTAGAAAGTAATCTAAAAATGCAGTTAAAGCAAAAAATGACTCCACTTTCCTGTAACATATTTTCTAAGTGAGCTTAATCATCAAATTTATTTGTTAAAATTACAGTACATTAAGAAATCAATTAATTATGAAATTCTTGTAAGCCTAAATTTAAGCAATATTTAAGCTTTCATATTAACCCACAAACTTCCAAGATTAAACATGTTTCTCCAAGATAAGTGTTACATACCAGTTCCAGCAAATTAATATCCTATTTTAATAGATATTTCTGGGTGCTAGTCTTTAAAATCTTTCTGGGTGTTGATTTTTCATATTAAATATTTGATTCCTAAACTTAAAATGAAGAGCACAACAATAAACTGGAAAAGGGTAGACAGTGAGGGTTCTTTATATTACACTTACAAGAATGAAAACACAGTGTAGTTGTTTAAGAATGGACAGATTTTAAGGCCTTAAATATTCCTCAAATAGAGTGTACCCCCTACTTCCAAATTCTAGTTACATTAGAACATTATGTGGCAGGATGAGAATCTATGTGGCACCAAGGGGTAGAATAAAGATCATGTAGTCAAAGTTATAAGGAAGCAGATTTCAACTTCACTCAGTTTAAGAAAAAAAGGCACTCAAGCTAGTATTATCTGCTGTATGAGGTGATGAGCTGAAACGAGTATTTATGGAGTAAGTTCAGGGGATGCTGGATAAACTTGCAGTTATTTCTAAGATTCCCTCAGAAGTGTCTATAAGTCTATTATAGGTAACCAAGACACATGTTAATATGACATTAAAATTAGACGCCATCTCATCAACTAACAGCTGATGTGTATTAAAACATTTTCAGAAAATTCAGGGTTAGAGTTTTTCTAAAGGTGACTACGCTATGCAATATCAACTTACGGCCAAACACAATACAGTAAAATGTAAATTTAAAGACACTTGAGTTGGTCCAAGGGAAATTGAAGAACTATGTCCCAAATCAGGAGTGGCAGAAAATCTTGCACATTAACAATGTGTGGTGTCTTTTAAAAGTTACATGTGAGCTCTTGAGAGGTCAGCAATGAAAGTGTCACCAAGGTTTTTCGTTGTGATCATTAGTATGGAATAAGAACACCAAGGGAAACAACATGCAAAAGAATTAAGACAATACCAGTGCTTATGGGATCAAGCAAGCATTTAGCAATTACTCTGTGACCTTTATGAGGATAGTTTCATTCAAGTATTGAAGTTGTAATCCAAATTGCAGTAGGTTAAGGAGTGAATGGGATGCCCAGATAATAACCAGGCTTTCTTAAATGACTGTTCTTACGAGCTCTATCACATGTTCTTTCTGAACAAGAGTATGTTTGTCACTCTTGATGGAACATTATCTGATGAGACATAGGAAACAAATTTTTTCTAAATCCCTTAAAATTTAACCACCTGTTCTGATTAAACTTTCCATTAATAAAAAATTATTCTATTTTATATCAATGCTGAAATTGTGTTTTAAATAGAAATTCTGACTATAGGGCCTCCCAGGTTGCACAGGGGTGAAAGTCAGCGCTTTCATGAGTTCTGATCCCGGCCAGGGAGCTAACCCACATGACGCAGCAGACCTCTCCTTTCTCACTTGTTGCTCCCCTCAGCACTGTATTTCAGTGGATCTGCCTGTACTGATCCCGCTCTGTCTCTGGTGAATCCTCTCACCCCCTGCACCTCTGGCCTACACGCCATTCCTGTATGCATACATAAAAATAAATCTTCAAAAAAAAAAAAATAAATTCTGACTATGAAGAACTGTCCAGCATTTGCTTCATTTGACATACACTTAAAGAGTCCACACATGAAATTGAGCAACACAAAACTCACAAGATTGTCCTCAATAGAGCTTGCAATGGGAAATTAATGTGTCTGAAACAACATTCTCCTAGTTCAGTTTGGTAACATCTTTCCTCAGGAGGTTGATGGGATGGAAAGTGATTTTCAGGTCAGATTATTTTGGTTTACTCACTCACAGGATTTGTATTTTTTTAGCTGGATCCAAGATGACTGACAAGTCTCATTTACTGACATATCTTTTATGAATGTAGATATGGAGTATCCCATTCTTTAAAAAGTTATGCAAAAGTCAATGTCATAGTACTCAATTAAGGCTGAAACCTAATATAAAAGAAATTTTAAAATGGTTCAAGTGGCAATAGAAGGGTCTAGATTAGAAAGGCATACATTTTTATCCTCTTATGAAGCTCTGAATACATTTGAGTTTTATGTATTCTTCCTCACTTAGGAACCAGGTATCGGGTTGGGGAAAACAGCTTGTATAACTGGGATATGACACTTAACAGAATTCCTATTAAGGTTTTATTGTTTAATCAAAGCTAAGGGGGTTTCTATCCTTTTTTAGCTAAAATGATGCTGCCAAAATATTAAATCTTGTTGCCACCTCAGACTTGTAATTCTGGAAAAGAAATAGAGACGGATAGAAAGAAAACAAGAACCTATAGATTAGGATCAGCAAACTGCCTACTTTTGTAAAGTTTATCAGAACACTGCCACTATTAATTTACATATTGTCTATGGCTGCTTTAGATGTAGTTGTGGACAAAGGCCTATACAGAAAAAGCTTATTTACTCCTACTATAGAGTCCTGACTGAAAAACAAACTCTAAAACACACTCAGCAACATGAATTATTAGAATTCTGAACGCTGAGTAGATAATAGTAAGAGATTAATTTTAATGAGTTTTAAGTACACTATAGTAAAAAAAAAAATATCAAAAGATACTTAGACTACTACTTTAAGATAACATGGGGGGAAGAAAGATATGTCTGTAATTTCATCAATGAAAAAAAAGTGACCCTCTTTCCCTAAAACATGTGAAATGAACATTAGCAAGTGAATGCAACTTTACTTAACCTTTTTGTTTCTTGGATAGGAAATCTCTAGACCAAAGCTCCTTCACCATCTAGGTTCCGAAAGTAGTAAGAGACTCCATTAGGGTGTCAGTTTCCCTGCGGACAAAAATGGGTCTTGAGAAGAAAATAATGCTATAGACCTGTCCTATATATTATAGGTATCTACAAAGAGATATATTCCTAGCCCAGAAAAAAATACAAATGGGTAACATTTTTGTTTGCCAATCAAGACAAAAAAAAATAAAGGTCATTTAAATTGTAAATGGATAACAAATAATTTCACCCAAAGACTTATATTAAGATGTATTTTCAAGGTAGAAGTATTATTTTTCTTTTTTTAATTATGCAGAAAGGGACAATACAAAGGGTGGTATATGCATAAATTTAATCTGCACCATTTTATATTTTTATCATTCTATCCATCGATTCCTCCTAACCACTCTTGCTTTTTTTAAAATTGCCAAAACGAAGGGCCATTAGATCAAGTTCCGTGCTTCATCCTATCCCAAATGGCTTCCAATAGAATTGAAAACGTAATATATACTTTGATCTCATTATCCATCACAGGTAATCATTTTCTCATTCAGGCATTCAAAATATATATATATAAAATATATGTATGACTAAGTAAGAGTAAAATGGTAGTTCACACTGAGTGTGGCATAAGTCACCAGTAGTACAAAGAAGGGCCAGCAAATACACTACAGTAGCAGAGTTGGCTACCTTCAGAAGGCAAGAATAGGATATAAAAGTTTATGACTAATGGCTCCAAAAATTGCCACCAGTGGCAAATTTAGGACTATCCATGAAACACAAGTGTCATACCTACATATATAAAACTCTAGTTGCACCCAAAATCTTAAAATAATTCCTTCAGATTCCCTTGCTATATGGCCCTAGACTGGTACTCCTGTAATTATTTGGAATGAAAGGATTTAATGATTGACAGTTGAAAAATCAGAGTGGTAAATATGATTTGAATAATTACCTAGGTCTCTAATGAAACACCACTTCCCAATTTAGAAATCTAGGTACTAGAAAAATCCAACTGGATGACTCAACAGGGGACAGAGCTTGTACTAAGCCCCATGTTATCTTTCACATGGTAAAATATAAATGCCAACACTCCATAAGCCTCTTCACAAACAAAAAATCCTAAAACATCAGATTAAAATCTTTACTGATGCATTGTTGCACTCTAAACTGCATCAAGGTTAGGGGTTTCCCTTCTAGTTTTTCATGTCTTCCTTATATACACAGAATATTAAGACATTTAGATGTTGGTGGTCATTAATTTA
>NW_023602181.1:0-14267 GCF_014898055.3 Talpa occidentalis | reverse complement strand
CTCTTTTTTTTTTTTTTTTTTTTTTTTTTTTTTTTTTAAATATTAAATTTTATTTTTATGTCCCCCATACAATTGCAAACGCCCCATTCTGACCCCAATCCTTCCCCTCCCGCCCCCACCCCCCAAAAAGTGTCTCTGGTTCATAGTTTTTTGTTGATTTTGATTTTTCACTTTCTTATATTCATTTTCCTGGTCCCTTATTTAAGTTTTCTAGATTCCTGCTATGAGTGAGACCATCCGGTATTTTCTTTTTCTTTTTGCTTATTTCGCTGAGCATGATCCCTTCCAGTGCCATCCATGTTGCTGCAAATTGCATGTGTTTATCTTTTTTGAATGCTGAGTAATATTCCATGGTATATTGTACCACATCTTCTTGATCCAGTCATCTATTTTTGGGCATTTGGGGCTGTTTCCAAAGCTTAGCTATTGTAAACAGTGCTGCTATAAACATAGGAGTGCAGTGCTCTTTGGAATTGATGTTTCTGTGTCTTTGGGTAAATACCTAGGAGTGGAATTGCTGGATCATATGGAAGCTCTATGTTTAGTAGGTCCAGAAATCTCCACACAGCTCTCCATAGTGGTTGGACCAGTTTGCACTCCCACCAACAGTGCAGGAGAGTTCCTTTTTCTCCACATCCTCGCCAACATTTGTTGTTGCTAGTTTTTTAATATGTGCCATTCTCACTGGTGTGAGATGGTATCTCATGGTAGTTTTGATTTGCATTCCCTGATTACGAGTGATGTTGAACATTTTTTCATATGTCTGTTGGCCATTTGCATTTCCTCTTCAGAGAAGTTTCTTTTAGCTCTTCTGCCCATTTTTTGACTGGATTATTTTTCTTTGTTGTTGCTGAGTCTCATCAGCTCTTTGCAGATTTTTGTGATCAGTCCTTTATCATTAGTGTGGGTGCAAAAATGTTCTCCCAGTTGGTGGGTTTCTCTTTGTTTTTGTTATTGTCTCTTTTGCTGTGCAGAAGCTCTTTAATTTGATGTAGTCCCAGCTGTTTATCTTTGCCTTCACTATCACTGCTTTGGGTGATGTGTCTGTAAAGATGTCTTTGATGTGCAAATCCCGTAGTGTTTCGCCTATATTTCCTTCTATGTATTTATGGTTTCAGGTCTTATGTCTAGTTCTTTAATCCATTTTGAGTTGATTTTTGTGTATGGTGTGAGGTAGTGGTCAAGCTTCATTCTTTTGCATGTAGCGACCCAGTTTCCCAGCACCATTTATTGAACAAACTTTCTTTGCTCCAATGCATAGTCTTTGCTCCTTTGTCAAAGATTAGTTGACCATAAATCTGTGGGTTTATTTCTGGATTTTCTATTCGATTCCATTGGTCTGTATGTCTGTTCTTGTTCCAATACCATGCAGTTTTGATGATTATGGCTTTGTAGTATAGTTTGAAGTCTGGGAGTGTGATGCCTCCATTTCCTTCTTTTTTTTCAGTAGAGCTTTGGCTATTCGGGGTTTTGGTGATTCCATATGAATTTCATCAATAATTGTTCTATTTCTTTGAAGAATGCATTGAGATTTTGATTGAATAGCATTGAATCTGTATATTGCTTTTGGTAGGATGGCCATTTTAATAATGTTTATTCTTCCAATCCATGAGCAGGGGATGTCTTTCCATTTCTTTGTGTCTTCTTCTACTTTTAACAGTGTTTTATAGTTTTCTTTGTATAGGTCCTTTACCTCTTTTGTTAGATTTATTCCAAATATTTGATTTTTTTTGTTTCGATAATAAAGGGGTGGTTTTTTTGATTTCTTCTTCTTCAGATTTATTGTTTTGTGTATAGGAAGGCTACTGACTTTTGCGTGTTTGATTTGTATCCTGCCACTTTACTGAATTGATTGATGAGTTGAATTAGTTTTCTGTGGAGATTTTGGGGTTCTCTATGTATATTATCATATCATCTGCAAATAGTGATAGTTTGACTTCTTCTTTTCCTATTTGGATTCCTTGGATGTCTTTCTCTTGTCTTATTGCTCTGGTTCCTAGCCTCTTTTAGAACCCAGTCAATGGCCACAAAAATCATATATGCCTCTCCTCTATTGGTTCATAAACACCTTTCATGTATATTCCTCCATTTTCTTTTCTTTTTCTGATTGGCTTTGATGGAGATGAATTTGGAAAGTCACGTGTTGAAGAAGCAGAGCTTCTGTGAGCTGGGTCCCTGAATGACCACAAACAGGAGATTAGCCCTGGTTCGCTATGTCTGCTCAGGAACATTCAAGAGAATGTAATAAAGCTCTATTGTGGAGCCATTTTTGGGTCCATTTTCTACCACAGTCTAACTTAACCAGACACAGACTAGAGGCAGTATTTTAAAGATAACGGCAGATTATTCTCTAGAATTGATCAGAGATACACTTTCTTATTTAGGAATCCAAACAAATTGCAGGTCAGGAAAAAAATCCTTATAAAATGTGATCACAGAGAAACTGCAGAACACTAAAGACAAGAAAGACTTAAAAGTAACTGGAAATAATGCCAAGTTTATAGCAAAGAAAACATATTTTAACTGAGAACTCGCCTCTTGATTGTTACATGTAATCACAAGGCAGTAAATTAATTTGAAGAAATATTCAAGGGGACAGTATCATTTTCAGTTGCATGCCTACAAAAATATCTTTCAAGAATATGGCCAATGTAAAAACATTTTTAGACAAAAAAGACCTATCACTAAAGGAACCGACTGAGGAAATACCTACTTCAAGCAAAGGAAAAGTGAGTCTAGATGGAAAATCTGACAATGAATGAAAACAAAAACGTTAATGAGTAAACTTGTGTATTGGCTATGTAAAAATGACAATTCTAATGTCTTCAGTGTTTTAAAACAACAAAACTACAATATGTCAATATAGAATTAATTCAAGAGCTGGAGTTTGGGTTAACTGTTGAGCAAATCATTGTAGTTGGGGAAATGGAGAGGGAGAGTAAAGCTATTGAAAAAATTTAAAATTTGATGAGATAAACAAGCACAATAAAATTTCTGGAATCAAAATAGAGTATGTTATTAGTATATTACTCTAAATTGGGAAGAGAGATAAAGAAATGATAAAATTGTCAAATCACACAACAGACCATGAAAAAGGAGAGAAAAAAATTGAAATGTAGAGCTAGTAAATAGTGTTTAAAAATAAATTTATATGCATATTAATAATAAATTAGTGTATGTATGCATATTAAAAATAAATGTAGCAATATGTAACATTAATATTAATATTTAATTTGAAATAAAATATCAATGAACTAATATCTAAAAGTTCCCGTTTTTAGAAAAGATTGTTAACCCAGATAAATTTCTAAAATAGTTAGATGCTATTTACAAGAAAAACAGCAAACTTGTAAGGTTACAAAATAGATGAAAATGATATGCCAATGTAAATTTTACGTGAAAGATTATATATACATATAATAGTGATATGTTATTTCATATGTAACAAAAGATTACTATATATAAAAATTGAATTTAAAGCAGTAGATTTTAGCGAGTAGATTTTAGCAGCAAATTTTATTTTAGATAAGGGGGGTCATTATGTAATAATAAAGGATTCAGTTAACTAGGAATATATGACCATTCCACCCTTACAACAACTAAAAGCACAGCCTCAGAATATATAAAGTGAGAACAACTAATAGCTTCATAGAGAGAAATTTAAAAAAAATTAACAGTGAGAGATATTAACAAAGCTCTTTCAGAAACTGATACAGTGAGCACATAATAATCAGAATATTTACAAAAACTTTGAGGGAAGAGCACAAGGGACTGTGGTGATGGTTCACAGGTGGATTAGTGGTGGGGATTTTGCGGGGACTACACCTGAAAGGAGAAAGCAAACATTGTACTAAAATGAAAAATTATTATGTAAAATATATATAATTAATTAATTTAAAAAATTGAACATAATTAGGAGCTTTATGAGTTGGGTTCATATAGAACATATCTTTTACATATCTGTTTATTTTGTTTTCCCCAAACTCCACAAAGCAGGGAGTTTTGTCTGCTACATTCACTGTTGTATCCCCTTGAACTTGAATTTCATTCCTGATACATAATACATGATCAATACACATTTAACGGCTGAAGAGAGAAAATGGTGCTTTGAGGTAATAATAATAATAAGAATTTGAATGCAGCAGAGAATGGGTAAGAGTAACCAAGAGAGTTATGCTGGGATAAATCACAAAAAAAATGCATTTTTTTCTGTATTAACTTGAATTAAGAATTAAATAAGTCATATTACTTATTCAAACTTTCATGCTCCTAATAAGGGAAAGTCAACTCTGCCTGCACCTGTGGGGGCACTGGCTGTCATGCGGAGCCTTTTAAGTCTGAATGTTTAAGATGTTCTGGTATGTTTGCTGTGTTTGAAGTACTCTCTTGAGTAAATACACACATACATAAAAATAGATATCTTACGTGCACACATACACCTATACACAAATATACTTACATATACACACACATACATACACAAGCTTTTGAAATAAGCAAGAGACAGAAGCAATAAGCAATGCAATCAACATCTAGATCTCTCTTGTAAAAGCAAAGAGGTGTGTACAAATAGATTATTTGTGATCTTTTGAACTTGGAAACAAATGGGTTTATGAGCAGACTTCCTTAAAAAAATGTATTTTAAATAGAAGATGCCTACATAGATTTTTTTGTTTGGTTGTAGTCCACAAGCTGATTATGGAAAATAGTAACTTGTCAGTTAAGCATTGATCAGCAGGATAGAATTTCTGGGCACCACCTATGAAACTCTTACCCTGAATTGATTGTATCTTGTATCACATACAGTTGGTTGGCTGGCTTATTCTAAGCAAGAAGGCTGTTTAAAAAGCTCACTGTGATCATCCTTTTACAATACTCTGATGGGCTATTTGAAAAGGGATAAATTTTGTTAGAACTAATGTGTCCTAAACCACAATGGCCTCTGCCCAATAAGTGTACATTCATGGATTGCTGGTAATTTCAAATTTATTTTTATTAGCTTGTACTGTTGTGTATTGTTAATAACCTAACGACTAGACTATCTGTTGTCAGAAGATCTGTTTGATTGTCAAGATTTTCAGGAAAAAAAAAACCCTTACACTCTTTCTATGCTTTAGCTACCAGGCTCAGGTCTTTCAGAAATGGGGATCTGTGGAACACACAAGGCTTAAGCACATATGAAAGCTGGCACACTGGCTCGGCATGTAATTGAAGACACATTTCTCCATGGATTGAAGTGTTTGTTTAGAAATACACTTCCCATTAGACTTTTTTGCACATTTAATATTATTTTCAGAAATGATTCCTTTCATGGTTTTCTTAAAAAAACTTTTTTAATAGTGTGAGAGGTCTGTTGTGGTTTGGGCGTGGCTACACCAGTTGTAGCCCTTCAAGTGTTCATGTATTGGAATAATCATATCCTCTGTTACTGGAAATCATTGTTTTTGCTCACAAAAATTCACAAGATTGTGCTTCTTCATTTTTCTCTAAATCTGGGTCAGTTGGGAGTATAGTTCTCAGTCAGACTCTTGGTTTATACAACCCTGGGAACAAAATGGCTGCTTAATGTTTTAAAGACCCCCCTCCCGTAAGCCAAGCAATTTTGTGACAGGGTGCTGCTACCTCTTCTCATCATTCTCTTTTGCACAGCTACTCACATGCTGGAAAGTGGCAAGAATCAAAAGTCTCCTAGTGAGAGGAAGCAGTCAGCAAGTGGACCTCTCCTTCATTGTTCAGCTGTAGTCTGGTGAACAGGGCTTTGCGTTGCTGGTGGAAATTCAAGCGTGAAGCCAATTTTTATGCTTTAGATGGCAAAAAAATGCAGCTAATTCCGAAGGGTTTCTCCTTCTTCCCCTGGCAGCTGGTATGTTTACATAGTGGGGATGAAAGGCCTGACATCTGTGTTTACATTTCTATGTAGCAGGGTCCCCCAAACCCACAGTTAGGAATCATTTATATCCAAGCACCTCTGCCCCAGAATTACAACAGCGAAGTCTTTCAACTTCTCCTTGGCTCGGGCCTTTGATCTCCCTGTGCAAAATGCTCTCTGATGAGTTGTGATTGGAAGAGGAGGGCTGGGAAGGTTTTATACTTTGACAGCTTCCTCCTTTCCTTCCACCCTCAACCGTATAGGAACATGACCCAGACCTTTAAGTGCCCAAGTCTCTTTCTATAAATTCCATTGAGTCATCACAATAAAGTAAAACAGACTGGTGTGACCAACACAGTGAGTCTCAAAAGTTTGCATTTATATTCAGCACCCATGTTGCCTCTGATTTCTGATTCCACGTAGAATTGCTTGGGTTGCTTATTAGATACGGTAATACCAGAATCCTGTGCAAACCTACTGATGTGAATTTCCAGGTGTGAGTCCAGGAATCTGTATTTTTCACATATTGACATGAAGTGTGTGTGTGTGTGTGTGTGTGAGAGAGAGAGAGAGCTTGCGTGTATGCATGTGATTGTTTTAGAACCCTTGGATTAATTGGACACTGGGGTGGAGCTTTTAGTTTAAGGATTGGGCTGTATTAATTTTGGTTGCAAGATCACACTGTCAAGCTGATATTTCAACAAAATGACAGTAGTTGACAAGGCCTCAGATTCCCCCCAAGTTGGAATCAACATTAAGTTGATGAAATGAAACCATCTTCTTTGTATATTTGGATGTCTTATTTAATTTCTTCTAAATACTTTGTACTACTCTATTTCACAAATGTTTGGCTTGTAAACAGAAGCAAAGTAGTTGAGCAGGTTAAGAAATATTTTGGAGGGTCTCCCCGGTGGCGCAGCGGTTGAGCGCTGGGTTGCAAGGCTGCCCGCAGCCTCTGAAGCGCTGGTTCGATTCCTGGCTGCTCCCCGGCCACTGGAGGAGGGTCCCACATGGCGCGCAGACCTCTCCTGCCGCCCGCTGCTCCCCTCAGCAGTGTACTTCGGTCCTTCTGCCTGCTCTGCTCCCCGCTCTGGCTCTGGTGAATTCTCTCACCCTCCCCTGCTTCTGACTGTACCCAGTGCTTGTATAAATAAATAAATAAATTATATATATATATATGTTGTGTGTGTGTATATATATATATATATAGTGCCTGGATATTTGTCCCTATCTATCCTACCAAGTTTAAAAAAAAAGAAATATTTTGGAACCAAAACTTCTGAAATTTGATCTTACATTTCCATTGGGTAGTTATGCTGCCTCCTATCATCTGAAATTATATCCTTTTCTTTAATAATTTTTTATTTGTAGTAATTGTAATTCACATGTATTTGTAAGCAAGAATACAGAGATCATTTGTGTCCTTTACCTAGTTTCCCCAAATGCTTACACTTTTTGAAACTGTAGTAGCATCACAACCAAGACACCAATATTGATACAACCCATACCTGTTATTCAGTCTTCCCCAGTTGTATTTATTTGTGTGTACATGTGTTTAGTTCTGTACAGTTTCATCAAATGTGTAGGTTTGAGTGTTTACCATCACAGTTAAGATATTGAAGAGTCCCATCTTTGCAAGGATTCATGGGTTTCCTTTTATAATTATACCTATTTCTCTCCTGTACCCTCTATGAACCCTTGTCAATCACTAATCCATTCTCTAGTTCCATATTTTTGTCATTTCAAAAGTGTTTTATAACTTGAATTATATACAGTATGGAATCTCATGGGATTGACCTTTTTTCATTCAGCATAATTCCCTGGAAATTTATCCAAGTTGCTGTATGCATCAATAGTTCTTTCATTTGTATTGCTGAGTAGTATTTCATGGTTTGAATATACCACAATTTGTTTAGCTGTTCACTCACTGACAGATACTTTTTCCAGTATTGGGGTCTTATGAATAAAGTTTCCAGGAGTATTCATGTACAGGTTTTATATGGATATAACTGCCTGAATTTTTATTAGCCTCTTCAGTTTTTCTAATTTTTATACCAATCACACATTCTGCCAAATATATAAGGCCTTCTAGTTAACTTCAATTTAATATATACTAACTCCTCCTTTGCATGCCAAGACAATACCTGCCTGTACCAAGCCTTTTAGTGTTTGCTGGTCAGCAAATTATTTCATGGTATGTTTCCTACCTTCTTAATGAGACTGGGAGCTGTTTGAGGGCAGAAGCACATCAGCTCTCACTGTTCAATTTTTTTAAAGATTTATTTATTTATGCATACAAGAGCTGGGGTGTAGGCCAGAGATGTGGGGGATGAGAGGATTAACCAAAGGCTGAGTTGGGAGTAGAACAGGCAGATGGATTGAAATACACTGCTGAGGGGAGCAGCGGGCAAGACAGGAGAGGTCTGCTGTGCCATGTTGGCCAGCTCCCTGGCTGGGGATCGAACTCGAACTCGAACTCGTGCTGCAGTGGCTGCTGATAGCTTCATAGTGCTGTGTCTTAACTCCTTGAGCCACCAGGAACGCCGCAGCTCTCACTTTTTTTATAACCCGTAGTGTCTATCACAGCTTTAGAAATGCCAGCGAATGCACCAACAAAAAGACAGATAATATATATTTTTTATTTAACTTGATATTTTGTTTTCCCTCTGTAACCAGCAGAGTTTAACATGCTACATACTGTGTATGCTATATACATAGAGAATTTGGAATCTCCCCTCACTGAATTTATAATTTAGTTGGAAAATTAAAGATAGCATTAATGCATGTGAAGTTAGAGAACAATGGAGTGCTGTGATTTTGATGGCAAATACATAGAGAAGAGAGAAATGAGGACATTGGAGAAGTTTTGATGAAGAAAGTAACTTTAAAGGAGGTGAAGGAGGGAGCCTCCCTGTGGCATAGGGTTAAAGTCAATGCTATCAAGCTATTAGCAGCCACTGCAGCATGAGTTCCATCCCTGGCCAGGGAGCTAACCCACATGGCGCAGCAGACCTCTCCTGTCTCACCTGCTGCTCTCCTCAGCAGTGTATTTCAGCAGATCCTACTGTTCTGCTCCCCACTGCCTCTGATGAATCATCTCGCCCATGGAACCTCTGGCCTATACCCCAGTTCTTTATGTATAAATAAATAAAAATAAATCTTAAAAAAAAAACTGATGAAGAAAACGATTCTAAGTAGAAAGAACATGTCAAACAGTGTTACAAGTGCTATATGGTAAGCTGCTAAAGGAAAGAGTTGGTGATTAGACTAGGTAGGCAAGATATGAACTGATATGATAGGGTGATAGGCTTTGATCTCCGTGCTGGTTCCATCTTATGGAATATGAAATTGATAACAAAGCCAACGGGGGGTATTGATGTGGTGAATGGAATTCTGCTAGGCTCAATGCAAACTCTGTTAGAGTTAGGACCTACTGGCCTCTAGATATTCTGAGAATTTATGAATTTCCAGGAAATATTGTAGAACACTAAGATTTATGCCTTAATAGGAACTTGGCTCTCATGTGGCTAGTAGTTCCTGTTAGGAAGACTTTGAATAAGGATCAAAAGACTTGTCCTATCCTCTATCATGTGCTGAAGGAGGTCTGGTTGGAAGATAAGACAGTGAAACACTCAGGTTCTCCAGGTGCTGAATGAGTCAAGGTGATGAACATACACTGGGTTGAAGAGGGGTCATGGGAACTAGGCACAGGGTAAAGCTCTAATCCCTGTCATTCCCTTTTCTCTTTTTCTTTTTTCCTCCCTGTTACATCAAAACAATTTTGCTGGGAGATACTTTGAAAAGCTGATCATAAGGAACTTACCTTTTGGGTGTAGTGGAAGAAGCTGGCTGAAGATCAGAGGTCTAAGGAAGGGTCAGTGGCTCCATGAATGATAGCCCTGGGTCCATCAGTGATCTGTGAGCATAGAAGACCACAAGAACAGTGGGCATTAGAAGAAATATGTGATCATCATTGCTACACCACCACCATGACCCTTAAAAGAAATCACTTGGAAAGGAGACCCTGCATGGGACTCAGCCTCAAGATCTATGCTATCATTTTTAAGGCAATATAGTTGTACTCACTCAACAGTGAGGCCTGGGAGTGATATGTCCCATATATTCTGGTATTTTGGTGAAGACAAAAAACCAGTGTATGTTAGTACCTATCGCACCTCAGGTACTGGCTTTGCTAATTTGTGGCCAGCTGCAGAAGGTACTTACAAGTACCAATAACAAAAAGAAGTTTTGTTGATGGCCCGGTCCCTGACACTTCTGTTTATTTCATTTCCATTTTAAATAGTGAAGGCAAGGCATTTATTAATAAATGCTGAAAGAGTGCCGTTTGTAGTCTAAGATTTCTGCAAAAAGAAAGTGTTCATAGCCCAAGGGTCCCACAGTAAAAGCAAAATGTATGTAATTTCTAAATACTTATGGAATTTTAAGCACAAGTTCACTTACAGTATTAATGACTTTAATGAAGACAGACATCTCACTAAAAATCAACAAATCATTAGACTTGCTGTAAAAGTGTAAGCAGTGCCTAATTAATATACTTGTTGATTATTTTTCCTGATAAAGACATTTGTTATTTAGTCTAATGGTGCCTCGAAGATTAACTAAATAGTGTGAAAGGCAACTACACAATGACTTGAGGTCATTTAACCAAAATTTTTTTTTCTTATTTTCTCCATGAGAAAAACACATATTATCATTGTTGTCATTACTTTTATCTTATTATTAGTTGATCTAGTTTTGTTTACTTGAATAAATTCAAACATTCTGAGGGTATAGACATAGCCTCAAATTACTCTATAAAATAAAATGCAAGGCAGTATGATATTAACACTCTAATTTGTGTTTACAATTGTTTCTGAACTCTGTGAATTGATATTGCACCCTCATAGCCACCTTCTCACACTGGCTGTAGACCATGGAGAAATAGGTGGCTGCCTACTGGCCATTGTGGAGAAGGTTGGTCCTATTAATCCTGCTTTATAGATGAAAAGTTTGTATTAGTTGGCCAAGGTCTTATAATCAGCAAATGGTAGAAATTGAAATTGGCAAGAGGTCTGCTTGACTCTGAAAATTCCCATTATTTTTCCCAGGCCATGCTCAAGAAAGATTATCAGGATGTATGAGTCACAAGCCTTAGCTCTCTCCACCAAGCATTTTCCATGTTCTGAGAGTAACTCCCTTCCTTGAGAAATAAGGAGTAAGTTGGGAGGCAAATTCCTTGAGGAACACAAAATATTTAATTGCTATTCGTCACTTCTCTTACTCAGGACGAGATTAATTAATTCTGATCTTTTCATTTTCATGGGCCTAATGTGGATGGCTTAATAACTGCTTCTTGAAAAAGAGACTCTTCTGAGAAAATACCATGTGAATAAATCTGAACTCATTTCACTCCTTACTGCCTGAACTAGTTTTAAACAAAAGAAGTCTGTGATTAAAATATAAAAGCCAAACATTTCAAATCTGGTGGTGAAAATCCTTTTCAGCATGCTTGCAGATATCATCAAAGTCCAAGAAATAGTGCAGTGTATTAAGATGTATTTTTGAGCTTGATGTAAATGACAGGGTCTTAAGCTGCAATGTGACTCCAGGCCAAAACTAGAGACAGTTCCTAAATTCCTTAAAGTTACACCCAGAAGAAGCATTACGCATAGGCTGTTGATTTGTCAAAAACTTAACTTTCCACGACAGCCTCCATTGAGGACTGAGGAAAGTCAATAGCTTGGAGTTCACATCACCTTGGACAGCGGCTGGAAGAGGGTATAATAAAGACAGAGACCATAAACTCTGATAACAGTGATTTGCCAATTAGATGTGAGAAAAATAAAGAATCGTTAAAATGACAAAATACCATGAGTCATTAAGGGTTGGCCTAATGAAATAATAGCCCAATGTAAACCAGAGATTTATGTTCTACCAGCTGCACAATGTGGGTTTATCAAAATAATGGAAATTGACATACATTGTACACACAGTCTCTCTTTAGCTGCCTCTTCAACATTTATCTAGGGGTCACCTAGGGAAATATGTCTCCAGCTTAGTGGCTTTATTCTTTATTTTTGAATCCAGTTTGCATTGGAATATTTATTGCCTTGTCTTACCTGATGGACAGAACAGTGATTTCTCTTGAGTCTTATGATTTTCCTCTATCGCATGCTGTCTTTGCATGTTTTGCTTTGCTCGTTCATGTTCCCCAACTGTGTTAATATTTAAATGTTTCTTTTGGCAAAATATCCAGAGTACTAGGGCTTCCAGTGTTGCCCTCCAGCGCCCTTTGGAAGGGTGTGGTTTGGGTGGAATCCCCACATGTCACTGGCATTACACACTATTGGCACAGTACATCTGCCAGATGGACCTGTGGACACTTGATCCTTGACCATGTCTATTGGTGACTTGAGCTAGAGGATGGCAGCTTTCAGTCGTAATTTTCTCTTGTCCCCAAACACCCTTTGTGCTGCCCTTCCTCTGTCCTCCTAGGCTAGTGGCTTCCCAGAGTCTGAATACAAATAGGGTTCTATGGAATGTGACCACTAGCAGACAGAATATCCACTATTTGAAGGTCTAGTTCTGTTCATTCTGTTGTTAAATCCAAATTTATTGTTCATTTCATATGATTTAAGACATTTATGGTTTAAGACAACTTCACCCTTAGCAACTGTGTCAGCACAAGCATCAGTGATTTGAGGTCTGATGGATAGTGTTGGCTGTCCTGTCCTTCTCATCTCCCTCCACATCCTAACAGTCTGGTTGTGTCCTCCTCTATATCACAAATGTGAAGCTGTGGCTCCTCTCAGATTACTTAAATCACTCCAGTTGGCAACACCCTCGAGAAGACTACTGATTCCAGTACTTCTGATCAGTTATCTGACATAAAAGATGTGGTAATAATGGGCCTCCCTGGTGGCGCAGCAGTTGAGCACGGGGTTGTGAGGTTGCCCGCAGCCTCTGAGGCGCCGGTTCGATCCATGGATGCTCCCCGGCCACCGGAGGAGGGTCCCGCATGGCACGCAGACCTCTCCTGCTGCCCGCTGCTCCCCTCAGCAGTGTACTTTGGTCCCTCTGCCTGCTCTGCTCCCCGCTCTGGCTCTGGTGAATTCTCTCACCCTCCTGCGCTTCTGACTGTACCCAGTGCTTGCATAAATAAATAAATAAATCTAAAAAAAAAAAAAAAGATGTGGTAATGGAAGTCAAGCCCCTATCTCAGGAGTCTTATCCTCCTCTTGAGTCTAGTACACGCTCCCCTTCCCTTACATGTTTTGCTTTAGGACTTGGATGCCTCTTTCGGACTTGGATGATGGTGATGGCCTAGACAGTATCACTTGATGTGTGTGTTCTGTTGCAAGTGAAGCAGAAGTTGGTGCCCAGAATTATGAGTACCCTGCAAATACCACCCCAATAGTTCTTTTTTCTCATTTTGTGAAAGCTCTCCAATTTTCCCTAGAGTTTCCCTTTCTCTTAGATTTTGCCTGTGTGCATAAATGGCTAAACTATTTTTAATCAGTCACTCAAACTAGGCAGTAAATGATGAAGGTAAATTCAACTAACTGATTCCTACCTAGGCACAACCTTCAAACTCTGCTTCCCAAAGACTGTAAATGCCACTTTGTTCATCTGAGTTGTTGGATTAAGCCCTCAGTCCCCTTAATCTTAAAATCCTTTTCTTTGGTTCTGAGCTTTTCAAGGTTTGTATTGATTCTTCTGTTATGGAAAAAAATCTGATGAAATTTTAGTAAAGAAAAGGTGATCTGGGGCCTCCCTGGTGGCGCAAGGGGTTAAGTGTCAGCACTATGAGGCAAGCCGCAGCCACTGCACCATGAGTTCGATCCCCGGCCAGGGAAGTGATCCACATGGCCCAGCTGACCTCTTCTGACTTGCCTGCTCTCTATTTCAGTAGATCTGCCTGTTCTGCTCCCCACTGTCTCTGGTGAATCTTCTCACTCCCACCCGCCCTGCACTTCTGGCCTGTACCCCCGTTCTTGTAGGCATAAATAAATCTTTTTAAAAAAGAAAAGTTGATCTGATATCAGAATAATCTATCTAACATGTCTATTTCATGCTAGACATCGTGCTAGGCATTGGTATACTTTGGTGAATATACCCTTCCCACTTAGAACTTAGTTTATTGAGTAAGGTGAACAAAACAAGCAAACAAATGCATAATTGAAAGTTAATAAAAGTGTGCAGGTGAAGCACATAAAAACGGTGCCTGGAATGTAGTTAGTGTTTATAAGTGAAAATTGTTATTCCAGTTAATGATAATTATGACATAATAATCATGCAATTATTGACATATATAATCATCATGAAGCAATTATTATATATCATTATACAAGATAGTATTTCTGGTTATCTCTTGTTGCATAACCAGTCACCTCAAATT
>NW_023602180.1:0-14268 GCF_014898055.3 Talpa occidentalis | reverse complement strand
ATTAGTCATTACCACTACTATTATTGTTGCTAGTATAACATAAAGTGCATATCATAGTTCTAAATCTATAGTAATAAGCATACGACAAATGGGTCTGTTGCTATTATCAAAATCATGGCACTCCTAGAAACATTCTTCTCCTTGAACATTTGATGTGAGCATGGCATGTCGCTAATTCCACTTTTGAAAAGATTTTTTCTATTCGTCTCAAAGTTGGGAATACATTATGAGTACTGTAGCTTTTCTCCTTAATACCTATCTTGCCTCTGCTTTTAGAAAAATTTAGTTCACTCATAATTATTCCACTTAATGCGTACTTAAAATACACTGATGAACAATACCTGACCTGAAGAATCTCCCATTGGTAATTAGTAGTGTGAATAACAGCACCATAGCTAAATAATCAGTAGCTTTCTCTAACCACTACCTCAGACTTTAAATTGCAGAAACAGAGGAAAACTAGCTCCAGGAAGAATCCCAAACATAGGACTAGCTAACTGAATTCTTTGATCCTTTTCCTTTCTCTGGTACCTTAACTTGCACAAATGATATTTTTGGGAAAGAAAACTCAAATCTTAACTGATGAATTGCATGAGAAATGGGAATCCAGTATCTTGTTAGCTGTGGGGGACTATTAGGACTGACAAAGAATTCAAGAGCTTTTACCACTAAAGCATTGTTGCTCTAATATTTAACTATATTTAAATAACATGCACTGTTTTCCCACTGAATAAAGCTGCACATCCCTGCATTCACCCTCCAGGACATCCAGTGTCCATGTTTTACTACAGAGCTGAACTAAAACGACTTGGCTGGGCCTCCCCAGTGGCACAGTGGGTTGAGCACCACGCTATGAGGTTCCCCACAGCCTCTGCAGCGCAGGTTCGATTCCTGGCCAGCCAGGGAGATTCCCACATGGCACAGCAGACCTCTCCTGCCTTGCCCGCTGCTCCCCTCAGCAATGTCCTCGGTCCGTCTGCCTACTCTGCTCCCTGCTCTGTCTCTGGTGAATTCTCTCACCCTCCCATGCCCCTGACTGTACCTCAGTTCTCATATAAATAAAAAAATCTTTAAAAAAAACCAAAATGTCTTGGCGAAGAACTGTTTGCATACCCCATACAGAGTGACCTGAGGAGTTTAAGAAAATTCTCACCAATCTGCATTTGCCAGAACTTTTTAAACAAAGCAGTTGTAGACTATCATGGCTACCATATCTAGTGAACACAAACATGAACTTGGAATTCTTCGGGGCAACCCCTGGGAACAGGGCAGACACATGTTAAGACAAAGAACCCTCAAATTTCTAATATATTCCCAGAGAAGTGCCATGAAGTCCACGACCATCCACCCTGGCCATGTCTGCCTCAGTGAATCAGTCAAGTTCCTTCAGAATCGCCTTGGCAGGCATCTCCAAGCCACTTCACTATATCGACTGTCATTCCCTGTCATACTAAGTCTCAGATGCTTTTGAATTTTACTTTAAATATTTTTCCCCCCAGTGGTGAAAATAACATTCTGACTGCTTTATTCATTGTTGGTTCTATCCCTAAAAGTGGTGTGCTTTTTCCACTCTCTTCATTCACGAAATAATTTTCTTGGTTTCTCTTAGTTCATCTGCTGGCTCAACAGAAAATTTGAGGTAAAAGAAGATGATGTGAAGAAGTTGGAATGCTGACACTGGATAAATAGTGATCCTGAATGTGTAACACAATGAATGTTTGTGATCCTCCTGCCCCATCATCCCTGTATGGAACCCCTTGTCTCCAATATATTGTTATTTGGAGATGGGACCTTTGGGAGGTAATTAGCATTAGAAGAGGTCATGGGGGTGAGGTCCTCCTGAGAGTGCCCTTGTAATAGGAGAGCCCCTTTCTCTTTTCATACACTGAGAAAAGATCAGGTGAAGACATAGAAAGAAGGCAGTTGTCTATGTAGCACTATGAAGCTGTCTTCAGCCACTGCAGCACGAGTTCGATTCCCAGCCAGGGAGCTAACTCACATGGCACAGCAGACCTCTCCTGTCTCTCTCATGTCTCACCCACTGCTCCATTTAGCAGCGTATTTCAGGTACATCTGACTGTTCTGTTCCCACTCTGTCTCTGGTGAATCCTCTCACCCACTGCATCTCTGGCCTGCACCCCAGCTATTATATGCATAAATAAATAAATGAATCTTTGGGGGAAAAAAAAGGAAACAGTCATCTAAAAGCCAGGAAGAGAGATTTTACCGCACACTGAACTTTCCAGTGTCTACAATTGTGAGAAATACCTTTCTGTTGTTTAAGACATCTGATCTATAGTATTTTGTATGACAGTTCTCAGACACCATTTTACATATGAGGAAATAATTCTAAGGGAATAAGTCAACCTTACCTTCTATCTTTCATAAGTAAATACATGGTTATGTTGCAACCTCTTGTGTTGAGTTGTTCTGAAATCAGTTGTTATCTGAACAGGCTTTTTTTTTTTTTTTTTTGAAGATGTAATATTTCTTTGTATACTTTCATGGTGCAAAAATTCTAAACAAGAAGATGTTTCACAATCAGAAATAAGCTGTGACTAATAATATGTCTCCCAAAATTCTTCGATCTCATAAACAATACTTCACTCTTTCCTAGTGGGAGAAGCATTTCTCTCCATTCTAATCCATTTTACTGTTATAACTGCACTTCCATTTTATTCTCTTCTAAGCAGAGGTGGAGGTGACTCTAAAGTTTACTTTAAAAAAAATTAACAAATGTGTAACAGGTGTAGATAAGCACTCCGCTCAAATATTCTTTGAAAGAGAAAAATACATTTTCCCAGCCAGAAGATGTTATTAAGAGATTAAATAAATTCAAAGAGGATATTTCTTTTAATAAAAAATTCTATTTAGCTTTAAAAAGAAATGTATGCATTTGTATTATGCACCATAGTAAAATAGATGGTACAACTTGCTCTGGATGGGTATTTGATCATTCTGCTCCAGCTACATAAAACTCTATAAATGAGTGACAAGCAGATGGTGTCTCATTATCTCCATCGAGAGCCTTGAATGCAGCCTGTGTGCCTTTGAATAGCCTGTTTTTGTATCTAAATGAAAAAAACTTTTCAGCTCAGCCTTTTTTCCCTTCTTTTTGCATAGACACATTCCTAGGCTGTTAACTCCAAAAATCAGATTCCTATCTCTGTACTTGAAAGAATTCACTTTGGGAATAACAACATATATTTCATACTGGGGATTCGAAACACAACAGGATAGGAGTGAGAATTTGAAAATGGTATCAGTAATGAACATGCCTATAATATACACAATTAATAATTGCAGAAGCTTTTTCAGATTGGTACTTATTCCGGGTCAGGGATTAGGCCTATGAAGCAGGGGGCCATGCCTTACTCACTACCCAATTTCATCTTATGTGTACCCCATTATATAGAGCACCCAGCCCTTTGCTCATCTAGAAAGAATTTCACTGAATATGCTCAGTGATTGAAAATCATTTGTCTTTTTTCTACTAGTATTACATTTGCACTTCTGGTGTGGTGGATTTTTCTGGTTAATCTCCCAATGCATAATGAAACATGTTTATACTTAAATTTCTAATGATTGCACACTTAAAAATTTCAAAGAGAATTATTTTGATATAAAGTTGCTTTTTAATGAAAGTCTTAATTACAGGAATTGCTAATATAGGTTAGATTTAATAATTCTGAGCCTATACATACAAATAAATGAGCAAATTAAATGCCCTGATGTACTCCAGTGCTAATGGAGATGCAGAATACTGAAGATTTATGATATTCGAGTCAACAGCACTGTGTCTATGACACACTGTATTCATGCAAAAGGTTGCTTCAATATTTCTAGATTTTTCCTCCTCAAAATTCCACCAGGAGGTTTTAGAGACAAAAAAAAAGGGGGGGGAAGGAAGGAGAAAGGACAAAAGGATCTGTCCAAGGATAATTTAGATTGAATAATCCTTGGGTTGGGAACTCTTATTTTCTTTATAGCCTCATGGTTTCCACACTTAACTACCACAATGCCTATGTTCAGTAACACTAGGCAGGTATTTGTAGGTCTGAATTGTTAGTTCTGTTTAAATGAGGAACACTTTTTATCCTGATTACTTTGGCTCTGCATGCAGGTTCCTAATATTTTTGAAATTGTTGAGATCAAGAAGTTGTAGGGATTTAGAATTTATTAATCCTGACTTTAGTTATTCTTCCCTGTTGTGCCCTTTTACCATATGTATTATATCAGCCTACTGGTCCTACTGTCTTACAATTGTATGTGTAATAGCATTTATTTTTGTGTCAGAGCCAGCAAAGTGACTAGCTAGCCAAAATTGCAATTCAATAGTAGTTAGTTGATGATGACCCACCAGACCTATAATCCACTGATCTTCCTCCTTTACTACTGTCATGACATCACATATATACAGCGTATATTCCAAATGTTAGCATTTAATCACTCTGGTTAATACATTCTCTGCTCTTCTGGGCTTCTGTCATTTTGTCTTACCTGTTTAACAAACACCATCCCTGCTTAGACCAAACTTTCTAATATTCATGTGCCCCTAAATAACTGCAGAAAATTCAAAGGAAAATAAAATGCTCAGAATGCCCACTTAAAATGCTCAGAATGTTAACAGGTCTCATTTCAAGCTCATAGTCAATAACCTCAAATAAGTTGGCAATTTTACTCAGGAAATTTACTGCATTTACCTAGTATATTTACTCTCCATTATATAAATACATATATATAGCCACATATATTTAAATATATATGAATATATTTAAAATGGAGAATGAATATAGGTATTCATAATCATGAATATATTTCTCTTCCTCTTCTCCTCAAACCTCCTATACCCCCTCTCCCTTCCTTACTCTCATCAGATAGCCTTAGTTCCTATTGATAAGAGAGATACAATCAGAAAAGAAATAATATAAAATACTACCACATCTACTCAACCATGGCTTCTAGTCCTGCCTTTTCTTCTGTTACATTTAAGGATGGTTATTCCCTACTCCTATAGAAGCTAAACTTCTACTTCAGTCTCTTATTAACATCCAAAGTGATATTTTTTAAATGTAAAGTCAAATCATGTCCCAATTCTTCTCAACACTTTCCTATGACTTCCCACCTCCTAGTTTAAAAAAAAAGTCTTTCAAATGGCCTACAAGTCCCTATGCCTCTGATTTTTATTACTTCTATGACTGTATATTCTACTATTCTCTCCTTTGGTCATTTCATTCCAACCTTACTAACTTCCTTGTTATTCTTTGAAAGTACCTATACACTCCCACCCTGGCATCTTTTGCACTTGCTGCTTCCTCTACCCAGAAGGCTCTTCCCCCAGGCAGCCACATGGCGCACTTCCTCATATCTTGCAGGGTGTTGTTCAAAAACCTGTTGCCTCTGTGAGCTCTTCTTTGTACCCTATTTGAAATAACACCCTTCTCCCCACCATCCCGACAATCCTTATTCTCTTTGCTTCATTTTTCTCCTAATCACCTATAACTATCTATCATGTATTGGATTAGAATAGGGTTATCAGATGCAACACAGGAGACCCAGTTAAATTTGAGTTTCAACTCATTTACAGGTCACAGTGTCTCACTTACAATACAGAGTGACATTTACCTTCCAGTTTGATATTAACATGAACAAGTTTAATCACAATGGATTACGTGAGATTTCAGTTCTCTGTGTCTTCAGTCTAAAGAACAAGAAAGAAAAATCTGAATGCTGTCAGTTCTCATTTAATCCACTTCTAAGTCCATAGTGTGACCTGGTAATAGCTGCCTCTGTTCATGTTAAGCATCTTGACTTCCTAAAGAAGGGTCTCAATACAAAGAATTCTCAGATCTTTATAAATAAGTATCTCTCTAGAATTCCTGTTCAGTTATCCAAAAATGGTCGTTTCTGCTCTTATGTTTCCAACTAGACTGTGAGCTCGAGAGTAGAGGCCACATATGGTTGTTTTTTAAATATTCCTAGATTCTAACACAGTATCCTGCACAGAGAAAATATTGAATGAATGTTTATTAAAAGAGTATGCTGTGTTTAAGACTAATCGGTGTCATATATTATAGTTACTTTAATCAATCTGCTCTATTAAGTGCATCAAATAAGCAATTTTTACAGAAAGTAATATTTACATTCATGGGTGTTGCCAGTTTCTTATTAATATATCTTGGATTTATGTGGTGTCCTACTTTCCAAAGGATTTTAAGTGCTTTCCTATATATTATCTCATTGTCATGATTTTTTAATTCTTAAATATATCAGCATGGCATACAAATAAATAATTCTAAAATATATATTAAACATTATGTACAGAGTTCTAAATGGCATAGTTCTGTTTCAACTACATCACTTCATGTTATTTAGAGAAAATTTTAATATAAGTAGAAAAACACTATATATCAGGTATAAATCGATAGCTTAAAAAATGCACAGAGGACACTGATGTGCTCTTTAGGAACAGGACCAAAGTGAGTCCAGTACATGTGGGTGATATGGCCTGAGAGACTGGGATACAGAGGGTAGAGGGAGTGAAGGAAAATAATCTGTACTTCCAGAAGGCCAAAGAACATAAATATGTCTATAGCTATATCAATAGAGATTTATAATATATCTATTCTTTACCCACGCATTCATAGATGGATGTTTGTTTCCGTATCTTGACTATTGTGAATAATGTTGCAATGACGAACCCTATTTGTAATCATTCCATAATATTTGCGTACAAATCATCATATTTTATACCTAAATCTTACACAATCCTACATGTCAATTCTATTTTAATAAATCTGGAGTTGGCAGAAGTGCTAGAGGCTGACTAAGCAACTGTAGGAAACAAAATTTTCTCTACACTGACCTGGGTGCTTTCAAAGGTTGAGGTAGATGCTCTTATAGCAGGACATGTCGGGCATAAACACATATTCTGAGGAAGGCAATCATATGATTAAGTCATGTCACAATGAATTTAGAGCTGGATTCTATTGAGACATCATCACAGGAAAATAATGCTGCTGAAAACACAGAATTTTCAAAACTTAAATCACCATAGAATTTGTTCCAGATAGTCCAATGTAAAATGTCCCTCAAAATAGGAAAAGAAGAATTCCCCACTACCCCCACCACTAACTTTTTGCAATGTTGCTACCCCGGAATCATGCATTTCAGACATTCTTTAAGATAAGACAAAGTTACACGATCAGGGAAGAAAGTGTCTCCATGGGGGGGCAATTAGATGTATGATGCCAGTCTTGCTCTCCCAGTTGTGCTCCTGGGAGAGGCTGAGTCTCATGTTCTCACCTCTATTCCAAGTTACCCCTTTGGGGTAAAGATTCTTCAAGGCCTGGAGGTACTCTCAGACTTCACTAAGTATTGCATATCGGAAATCCCAACACTTTGACATCAGCAGATTTTTGTTGTTATTGAAAGAAAATGGAATAATCAATGCAAGTATAATCTGCCCCTTCCTCCTTCTACGTTCCTCTCTCCCCTCCCTGCACCAGCCCTGTCCCTAAAAAAGAAAACAAGGGCCTCCCCAATGGAACAACATGTTGAGCACAGTGCCGTGAAGATGTCCACAGCCTCTACAGCACAGGTTTGATTCCCGGCCATCCAGGAAGCTACACACATGGCGTGGCAGACCTCTCCTGTCTCGCCCGCTGCTCCCCTCAGCAGTGTTTTCAGTTGTCTGCCTGTTCTGCTCCCCACTGTGTCTCTGGTGAATTCTCTCACCCCCCTGTGCCTCTGACATGTACCCAGTTCTTGTATAAATAAATCTTTTTAAAAAATGAACTAAGGTATTAGTGTATTCCCATCTTGTGAGCTTCTAGATGAGATTGGTAATCTAACCCTTATTTGTGCTCTTATCTCAACCACTTTAAACATTCATATTAAAACATAACATTTTTGCATTTCATAAATGTTCAAAATATTAGATCCATGAAAAGTGTCAACAGTTCTCTCAGAAAGCAATTTGTTCACAGAATTTTAATACTAGGATAGAATTGATGTTACCCAAGGCAGTCTCTTCTCAGAGTCCTACAAGTTCTTGATGTGGCAATGGTTACAAAGCTAGTTTATTCCAGCAAAAGAACCCAGATTTTCTGACTTCCATCAATGTATTCAACAAAAAAAAATTAGCAGTTACTTCTTATGGTCAGATACTGAGGACACAAAAGGAATATAAAGTCTAGTTCTTTTTCCACTGTTTCTTGGTTAGTCATTGTAAACGTTTTTCTGATAAGGGCACTCAGTTGCTAAAAAAAATTGTGATGTCTTCAAATTCATAGCAAGAAAGCTCATTGAGAAGAGCAATGTTTCTCTTTATGATAAAATGAAGTTAGATTGCAATATGCATTGAGCAAGGACCTTATGAAATATCTATTAATAATATAATCTAACTTCCCTAATTTTACGAGTGAAATCAATAGGCATCAGTGAGTATGCCTGTTTTTCTAAAAGAAGGAATGTGAGATTCCAAAATGTCACTGAGATATTTTTGCAAATTGTCCCCACGGGGAAGAAAGATGAATCAGATGAGAGATAGATGTGAAGATACTACATATCTTCCGCCCCTGTCAAAAACTTTTCTTATGCTGGTTGAAGAAAGAAAGAAATTAATCAACCCATCATAAATGGTAGGCACAACACTCTCTAGATGATTTTTGCTGGCAATGTCTAGGCACATAATATTTTGACCCGGAAGTAGATTTCTTGTTTTTTGAACTCTGGAAAATACAGCATAATCTTACTGCAAAAAAATTCAAGATGGAAAAAGTTTTTCAGCACCCTGTTCCATGCCGACAACTGAGGATAATAATGCCACAATGATTTTCTTAAGGAACAAAAACCTGCAACATTTCCTGTTCTCTTTTTACCTTGTTTTCTACTTTTTTTTTTAAGATTTATTTATTTATTTACACAAGCACTGGGTACAGTCAGAAGCACGGGAGGGTTAAGAGAATTCGCCAGAGCCAGAGCGGGGAGCAGAGCAGGCAGAAGGACAGAAGCACACTGCTGAGGGGATCAGCGGACAGCAGGAGAGGTCTGAGCGCCATGGGACCCTCTCCCGGTGCTGCAGAGGCTGCGGGTAGCTTCGCAACCCAGGCTCAACCGCTGCGCCACCAGGAAGGCCCTACCTTCTTTTCTAAACATGCAGCTACTCATACATTTTGACATTATTTTCTATATAACATTATCGTGTGTCTTCTCCTCCCCCCCCAAAAAAAGACTATTCTTCATTATTAGCTTGTAATTGGAGACCAATTTCAATCAATGTAAAATATACCACAGAGGTAGATTTGATCGTTCCCTGATTATCACAGTGAAAACATAACTGTTAGTTAGGGGTTAAACCATTCTATAGTGAGTTCTCAGACCTTATGATGCAGGAGAGCTTAGGCCCAAACATGAATAATGGTTTTTAATATACCAAAGGCTGACTGCCTTAAGTTGTTTTCCTCCCTTCTTAAACCAAAGCACAATAGGAATAAGTGTTATATGCAATTCAAAATCCATTTCAAGAGAAGCACCAATTTTAAATTATGACTGCTCTAAGTAATGAAAATACACATATGAAACATTACATTTTTATGCCCATGAAAATAGTAAATACAGGATCAAAAAAAATCAGGCCTTTTCCAAAGTATGAATATTCTAGAAAATTATTTGTTAATCAGGATGGAGAAAAAGTTACTTTGCATGCAAGTAGCTGTTAGGATAAGAGCATCAAGGGTTGGTCTTATATTTATTTAATGAAGGTGATTGTCTCCAGTAATCTTATTGAAAAATGTTTATTGAACACTGTGTGTTGGTCACTTTCATATGAGGAACCTAGATCTAATGTTTTTTTGAGCACCCATATGTACCAGGCTCTGTACATATTGACTTCACTAAATCCTCATGACAATTCTTTGGGGTAGATATTAGTTTGAATCATGTGAAATTTCTGCTTTGAAGGGTCAGGAAGGGTCAGAAAGGTTGAATATTGAAAAATCCATGGAGTCTGACCTGAATGCTGATATTTTCATTTTCTAGGTGACTCTGAGAAATTAAATAACTTGAAGCTTTTACATGGTAGAGTTGGGATATCTATCAAGACTCTTCCACCACTTCAAAAACCTTACTTTAAGTATTCAAGCAATTATTATTAAATTGAAAGGATCCCACAGCCCACAGTTTCAAACTCTGCTGCCCCCGCCTCCATCCATCAAAAACCTGAATGCTTTGAGTGTCTTATCTGCAGTTAAGGGTTTTCTCTTAAAATCCTTCCTTCCCTCCATACCCATTGTCCTTTCATTTACTTCATTGTGGCTTTAGTCATTGTATTTTCTGAACCTAAATTTGAAACATATATTCTTAAGAGAAACATATTGTTAATGAAGAAAAGGGTATAAAATATTTGTGATTGATACTACCCCAAAATTCTAGAATAGTCATCATAAATACATCACTTACACACTTTAAATTTGTAGATGGCTCCACACTCTACATGTGGGTCCCTGATGGCAGGTTCTTGTGTTTTATTGCTATTTATGGAATACATGTAATATTGCATGACACAAAATCCTGGGGCACTTCTCATGGTGAGCAGAGGTGATCAGAAATGCCATGACTTGATCAGTGCTAGAGGTGATGCCCAAAACCTTCTCCTTTGTCTTGAAAACTATATAGGAATCTTGAGCATTCATAAGACGATTATTTACCACGTTTTTCTTATGCACCAGACCTTGAAAGTATATAGTCAGAAGAGGAGAGATCCACGGTTCTCAAACTCTGGTAAGGGTCAAAATTACCAGGAGGGCATGTTAAAACATAAGTTGTTTGGACATTTCCCAGAGTTCAGGATTCAATATATATGAGTTAAGGCTAAAGAGCTTGCATTTGTAAAAAATCCATACTAGTATAGCAACCATACTTTGAGAACTGCGTATGTGTACCATTGAAGTTTGGGGAAGTAGAATGAGCAATACCACAAACAGAATCAACATAAGGAGTTGATTGAGCTATATAAATATAGCTGCTAACCTACCCTGACTTGCGCCGTTGAAGCCAGTCTACCTCAGGGCAACCTGAGCATTCTCCTTGCCTACCACCTAGCATAATCTCAGCAACTGGCAGAACCAGAAATATCTGCCAACCATTCACCCAAGTTGGAAACTTAAGTAAGTACCCAAAAAGAATCACACCCTTACTCCAATATTCCTATACTGTATTTCTGTGAAATTGCTTATTCAGGCTGGTTGAGTTTATAGGACACTGCAAAAAAAAATTTTTTAAGGTACTCAAGTGTCTTGTTTCATAAGACCTTCGAGAACGCTAATATTTATCTTGCAGCTGTAAAGGCAATCTCAAATTTCCATCACTGACTATTTAAATTCTTGTTTCCAAAAATTGGTAGAAATCTAATTTGTTAATTCTCCCCAAATTGAAGCCAGTCTGTAATCTACGATGGCACTTTCTGGTTCTCTGGTGATCCTGAGACATTTATCTCACAATCTCTCACCAACCACAGACTTCTGCACATCCAATCCTCATCCTATCTTGTTGATTAAAAAATGAGAAGTCTGAGGCTTAATCAATATTTTCCAAATTGATTAATAGCCCTTGACCCACATGCTACAGCTAAATTCATAGTTTATAAAGAACATTCAATAAAGTAATATTGAATTTTGTCTCTTTTATCTTCCCAAACAAATAAATTAACTCAATAAAATGAACAAAGTGGCTAATGATCAGCCCTCATAATAGAGACTGTATTATCTGATTCAGTGAAAAAATATCCCGACTTTAAACCATTAAAAAGAGACTCTACCTTTATACATCTTTATGTATCTATCTCTATCTATCTATCTATCTATCTATCTATCTATCTATCTATGGCTATCATCTGGCTATCCCCTACATATTTACATATTACTCACTCTATTAATAATAATCTAACCTACAGAACTCAGTTTTAAATTCAGCAGAGGAACTAGTAGGACCAAACTAAAAAAGGTGTCCTTTGTCAAAACAGCCAATAGAACACCTATAAAGAGAAATAAAATCAAGAAGATGACAAAAATTTCTTTTTGTTCTATAGGGAACAAAGAGGAATTGTCATAATTTATTTAAAAAGTAATAAGTAATAATAATACCATTAGAAACTCATTTGGACTGTATCCCCCATACAAAGAGACATTAAAAATTCTGTGCAAACATGGGAAAGAGTTTGAGTCCGGGCCTCCCTGGTGGCGCAGGTGGTTGAGTGCAGCGCTGTGAGGCTGTCCACAGCCTCTGCAGCACAAGTCTGATCCCAGCCGGCCAGCAAGGGTCCCACATGGCGCTGCAGACCTCTCCTGTCGCGCCTGCTGCTCCCCTCAGCAGTGTATTTCTTCAGTCTGCCTGTTCTGTTCCCCACTCTGTCTCTGGTGAATCCTCTCACCCTCCTGCGCATCTGGCCTATACCCCTATTCTTGTATAAATAAATAAATAAATCTTTTTTTAAAAAAAGTTTCAGAGTTCCCTTTTCCTATAGTTATAAGAACCTAATCCCTCAAACAAAACCAAGGATTTATTTGCATTTTATTGTTAGCCTCTAAATGTGATAGCTCTTCATGGAAGGCCATGGTGAAACAGAAAGAAGTTTGCTATCTTCCTGGGAGGTTTGGATTATTTTTATTTATTTAAGTTATGTGTGTTTTATTTGAAGAATGCAACCACTTATCATGTGGAGTATTCTAAAATAGAATAATTCAACATTTAAAACACTAAGGAGCATTTCAATTAGTAACTAGAGATATACATACCCCCTAAACACAGAGAATGAGTAAAAAAATACCAGATCAGCAAAAATGAGTCTAAGCTAATCACATACCAGTATATCAAAGCATATAAATCATTTGTCCCAAGATATTTTCTTTTTAATTTATTGTTTTTATTTGACCTAAAGTTGATTGCAAGCATAAAAGCAAATATATAATTTGCATTTCTGTACAGTAAAGTGTCAATAATTTAGATTCCACTAAATTAGACTCGCAAAATTAACCAGGTTGGGACTAATGTTCATACCATCTCTACAAAATACCTAACAAATCAATAGGATAAACAAGGATATCAGACTTTTTACGGACTTTATGATATTAATTCTTTGTATACAAATGATGCTCCCCTTGGCAAATGAACTTTATTTTTACAGTTAAGCAAGCAACAACTTTCAGCACAACCATGACCGTTCCTTTCAGTTCCTCTACATCTCAAGTGATTTATGACTCACAGATAATCCACACACTCTATAACCATTCCCCCTTCCCTCTCTGTGTGCTTGCCCCCAACCACAAAAGCTCCAGCTCCTGCTTCTGTGGTTTTCAGGTGGAAAACTCTGAATCCATAAAATGAGGAAAAGAAATAACTGGGAGAACTAGGAGTCAGACTTCCAAGCAGCACACTCATCAGAGATATTCAGCCTCCACTCATGTCAATCCTTTCCAAAGTCTGTTTATTAAACCTGGATTCATCTCCTTGGACTGCTGTAGCAAATGACCACAAACCAGTTTCCTTGAACAACAGAGCTGTCCGCTCAGTTCAATGCCAAAGCCCCAAATCAAGACATATCGGACTGTGTTTTACAGAGAAGGCTTGAAGAGAGAACTGCTTCTTCCAGCCCAAGAAGCCCCTGGGTTCTTAAACTTGGGGGAGCATCAACACAGTCTCTGCCTCTGTCTTCACTTGGCCTTCTCTGTGCATTAGTAGTGTGCTGTTCAGTTAAAAAAGCACTTCCACATAAGATCATCGTTCCAATTGATGGTCGTACTCTTTGACATGCTAATATTTTCATTTTATAGAAATAACTGAGCTCAGTGTGACCCAAACTTCCTTAGTTAAATAAAAGGAAATTAGAGCATTAAACTTGGGTCTTCTTAGTTCTACGATACTCCCACCATACCAAGCTATTCTCTTCTCTCACATAGACACAGGCTAAATTATTTTCAAGGTATTTTTTCCAATGTAAGTGAATTACCATCAATTAGAGAAGTATGGAATATTAAGGACTTCCTTTTATTTAAAATATATCAATATACTCCTGAGATTGCTTTTGGACAGGCTCCCTCACCATCCCTGACATATCAGAATCCTCCGGTACAGGCCTGTATATGTTTAACAAGAACTCTGGATTGTTACATTTTAGATCTTTGTCTTACTATATTGATGTATTACACACAGGATCACATTTCATTTCATTAGCAAAAAAAAATTAAAAATCAAAGATTTGTAACTATTGTT
>NW_023602179.1:0-14289 GCF_014898055.3 Talpa occidentalis | reverse complement strand
TTTTTTGGAATTAATACCAGATGTAAGAAAAGTTGCAAAAATAATTTCAAGAGTACATACACACACACACAAACACACACACACACGTGTATTGGATGTATGTATCACCCCACTCTCTTTAATATTAATGCTTTAGAAAACCACAAAGCACTTGTCACAAATAAACAAAATTAACATTGGTGATATCATTAACTAAACGTCAGAACTTAGTTTTAATACTAATTTTTTATTGCAGGATCTTACCTAGGATGTCACATTCATTTAGCTGTTTTTTGTTGTTGTTGTTAGTCTCCTCCAGTCTGTAAGCATTACTGTCATTCCTGGTCTTTTATAACCTTGACTTTGAAATGTTGAAGAATTTTTGAAGAATACTGGTCAGTTACTTTGTGCAATGTCTCTCAATTTGGCTTTGTTTAATGTGGCTGGAGTAAGGTTTCAGATAGCTCTGAAATTAATGTTATTTCTTAATTTACTGAATAGTAATTTTTTCATCCTTTTTTAGCAGTGCATAAAATAATGGTGCATTTATAACTCATTGTGTTTTAGAATCAGTGAGATGCAGTGAGTGTGAATCAGTATCTCTTTCAAAATCTATTCCTTCAGCTTAGTGTCATAATTATTTTTTTAAAGATTTATTTATTTATGCATATAAGAACTGGGGTGTAGGCCAGAGGTGCAGGGGATGAGAGGATTCACCAGAGGCAGAGTGGGGAACAGAACAGGCAGATCTACTGAAACACACTGCTGAGAGGAGCAGAGGACGAGACAGGAGAGGTCTGCTGCATCATGTGTGTAGCTCCTTGGCCAGCCGGGGATCAAACTTGTGCTGCAGAGGCTACAGATAGCTTCATAGTGTTGTGCTTAACCCTTTGTGCCACCAGGGAGGCCCCAGTATCATAATTATTTGAGGTAAGAGGTAAAAATGATTTTTTTAGAAAACAAAAGTATAATAAAAGGTAGAAGACATTAAGTAATATAGGTAGAGAATTTTTCAAGTAATTAAGAAAGTCTTATGGTTCATATCACATGCAGGGGCAATGAGGGACACAGAATCAAATTCTAAATAACATTAATATTATTTAGTACATGTGTTGGGAAATCTTCCCATACCCCGCTGGGATTTTCCATGCTAGCAAATATTCAAACAAGCATTAGACAGATTGATAGGAGAAAAAAAATCAAAATGAATTTTAATAATAACATATACCTTCCATGCATGTGGGAGAGACCTAGCATGACTAACTCACCCACTTAACTTCAGCACCATTTTAAATACCTTATCTAAGACAGGATTTTGGGAGGGAAAAATGTGTCCTTTACACGTAGAACTATAGAAATATTTAGATATTTTCCCTATATTTTGAGCTTTTAGAGGTCCTGAAATACTGAATAATTAAAGTTTCATGTAGCAAGGGAACAAAAATTATAACAGATAACATGGGTGTTCCAGTCACACAAAATCCATTAAAAAGATGCCTCCTCCTCTTTATTTCCTCCTCTATTACCTTTCTCCATCTCTTCTCCCTCCTCTGTCTTATTTTTTTCCTTCCATCTTTTTTCTCTACCTTTCTTCCTCATCTCTCTTTCTCCTCCTTCCATTCTTCCTGCTCGCCAGTCTTTTTTCTGCTTATTTAGTGTTTTCTTCTCTCCACATCATCACCTAGTACAGGACCATTTCATCTGCAGTCATAAAACTGCTAACTGTGAAGTTTGGCAGAGAAAAGTCAAAGGAAACCAAGCTCCGTTACCAGATCATTTAAAATTTTACTTGGTTGGAAAATACACAGTGGAGAAAGCATACAAGGAGTGGGTATGCTGGTCCAATATATCTTTTCCATCTTAAATTTTTATAAGACTCAAATCACAATAATATCTAATCTGTCATTAATTTAGACATAAAAATGGACACCTGTACCAAACATATTTGTGTTTCCTACTAAGGTATATGCTCAGAGCACAGTGTAGCTGTCACCTCGTTTTCTAGTAAATGAGGCTGGGGTGGGCAGGTGGAGATCACGAGTAATGCCTTATCAGCATGTAAGTTTCAGTTTAAGAGTGTCCACTTCAAAAATCTGAGTGCTTACATGAGCTAAGTCTCTCTGTGATTTTTTTCTGCAACTCTCAGAAACACCCTATTATGCCCTTTTCCCACATTCATCCCAATAATTCTATTACTCAGAGGAAGCAGACCTTGGAAGTGAAATCACTCATTACTCCATTAGGCAATGAGGCACTTGGGTTTTGACTCAGATACGCAGACTGTCAGTGTCCTGGTTCCTGTAGCAACCTGGCCTTACAGGAAATTTGAGCTTTAGAGTTGTAAATTCAGAATTGACATGAAAAATACCACTTTTGTTGTGCTGAAACAGGCATGCTGATTATGTAACAGCTTCCAACACATTCCCTGCTGGTGGTAGGTTTTGATTGACATTTTATGGGCCTTATTACTGTTGAAAACAACACTAAAAATGCCATGACAAGCTCAAGATGGATATATGAGCACATGATCCTCTCCCTGCTGAACTTGAAAATGGCTTTTTGGAATTCTTGGGAAAACGTGGGAAAAAATGAAAGACAGTCATATAGATTCATAATGGTAAGTCCCCTCTTGTTCCCTGAAGAATATACCCAACTCTGAAAGCAATTCGGCATGGTATAGATTCAAGGACTTTTCTTTGGTCTTCTTAAACCTACAAATAAATGTTGACACCTGAAGTTGAGAATGAATTGCATATAACACAGGTGGTTGGATAAAAGCTATCTTTACAACAGAGTGGTATAGTTTATTTGCTAACTTCTTAGTAAAGGGAGTTCTTCATTTTGACAATATAGTGATAGAAATGCTGAAAAATTCAGATCCCGGGAATGAACTTAAGGTAATCATTTCCCCCTCTATATACAACAAAGTTTCAAAGTAGAATGGAACTTCAAAAGTGTCTATGAAATATATGTGGCACATTGTGTTGGTTTTGATTGAATTTTTGGCTGTCCTAAGAACTTTTGAACAGCAAACACTTCCAATTAGAATTTTAATACCTTCAATTTCTTTCTGATTTTATATAACCGAAATGTATAAACTATATTGTATGCATGCAAGGTCCCTGGAGTTCGATAACTACCTGCTTTTTTATACAAGTAATATCAACAATAGCATCAATGGAAATAATAACATTTATTGATAAATGCAAGTAATCTGGCTTCCATAAACACTATACTATACTTTATAGTGTTATTTTCTAACTCATCTCATCTCAGAATGGGAAGGCAGAAGTTTTGATGCTGCTTTTCTACAAAGTGCCCTCTGCCCTCTGAAGAGTTGAACACATGTTCAAGCAGATATGGGAAGAATAGGGACAGAATGAAAAACTATTTTTGTGAATCATTTTGAGGGAAAGATATCACGAAAAAATGTATTGGGGATATGGATTTAGAAATCATAGCACAGTTGAGGCAGAGAGCATTTTTTCTGGAAGCACATGTTCAGTGTTGGCAAAGCTTAAGTTGTTTTTGATAAACCTGTTTTCATGTAAAAATTACTATAAATGGGCAGCAGATGTTTTCTTTTAAGGAGGCTGCCTTTGATTGGCCAGAAAGATAAGAATTCACGTGGTGAACTGAAGAAGCAGCTGGTGTCAATTTAAGAGAATGATGCTCTACCTTCTTCAGCTTTGAGAACAGTGATATCAATATTTAAAGTTACATATTTAGCTTATATACACATGTGTGTATGTGTTAAGAACTTGATTACAGACAGGATAAATTTTATCTTATATAAAATTGTGCATACTCAGAATTTAACAGCTTCTCCTTTTGCTAAATCATTGTAAAATAACTGGATGCATGGCTGTTGCAATTCTATTTAGATTCATTTTAATAACCAAAATCTACATGGGAAATTATAGTGAAGTTGAAGACTATGACTTCTTTTCAGATGGAGTATGTTTAAACAATTAGTCAAGAGAAATGGAAGATATGTTCTTTGTCTTATTACTTATGAGAAATTGAGAAAACTGACAAATTATTCATGGGGTAAATAATGTTAAAACTAAAACCTAAAGATAGATTTCTTTTGGATAACTAGTTTTAAAAATTCTATAAGGAAAAAAGCTGCTGCTGGAGAAATTATTTTAAATTCTGTCCTTTGAATATGAATTACCCTTGTCTTTAATTTTAATTAAGCTATCCCATACTATAAAGTGTACTAATTTTAAAGTGTACTAATCATATGTAATTACCTCTAATTAAGATATAGAATATGTACAACATTGCAGAATTCTCCATTGTCACCCTTTTCATTTCATCCTATACTTTCATATAAGGCAACCATTATTCTATACTCTAAATCTATTAGTTTTACTTGTTCTTAAGTTTCATAAAAAAATTAACTCATACTCTATGTCCTCTGGTGTCTGGACTCCTTTGCTGAACAAAACTTTTTGTTGTTGTTCCACACAACATTTTATTCAATAAAACATTTTATTTTTTTTTAAAGTGTTTCCTTTTTTTTTTTAGATTTATTTATTTATTTATACAAGCACTGGGTACAGTCAGAACTGTGGGAGGGTGAGAGGATTCACCAGAGCCAGAGCGGGGAACAGAACAGGCAGACTGAGGAACTATACTGCTGAAGGGAGCAGCGGAGGTGCAGCATGAGAGGTCTGAGCACCATGTGGGACCCTCGCAGGCGGTGGGGGATTGAACAGGCACTGCAGAGGCTGTAGGCAGCTTCGCAGCCCAGCGCTCAACCACTGCGCCACCGGGGAGGCCCCCAATAAAACATTTTAAATCCATTCATGTTGCATATTTAAAGTGCATTTTTTTATGTTTTAGTATAGCATTGCAGGTATATCCAAGTATCTAGTTATTTTTTTCTGCTGATAGGCATTTGAATTTTCTCCCTTCATAATTTAGCTATTATGAATAAAACTGCTAAGAACATTCTTGAACCTATCTTCTGATGAGCAATCAGATTCACTTATTTGGGATGGAGATATCTATTTATCTTTCTATATTTATCTTTATGGAACTTTATTGCTGAGTCATAGGGTAGACAGAATTCTGAGCTTCTGGTGTATCAATACACACTTATCAGTCACCTGGAGCTCCTCTTTTTTTTTTTTTTAACTTTCTTTTTTTTAAAGATTTATTTATTTATCCAAGAACCAGGGTACAGGCCAGATGCACAGGAGGGTGAGAGGATTCACCAAAGACAGAGCGGGGAATAGAACAGGCAGACTGACGAAATACACTGCTGAGGGGAGCAGCAGTCAAGACAGGAGAGGTCTGCTGTGCCATCTGGGACCCTCACCTGCTGGCTGGGATTGAACCAGCGCTGCAGAGGCTGCAGTCAACTTCACAGTGCTGCGCTCAACCGCCTGCACCACCAGGGAGGCCCTGGAGCTCCTCTTTTTATAAACACTTGTTCAATTATTTTGTTCATTTTAAAATCAGGTTACTTAGGGTCTGCCTGGTGGCACAAGGGATTAAGACACAGCACTATGAAGCTACCCGCAGCCTCTGGGGCATGAGTTCCATCCCCTGCCAGGTAGGTGGCCCACATGCCGCAGCAGATCTCTCCTGGCTCACCTGCTGATTTCCTCAGCAGTGTATTTCAGTAGAACTCCCTGTTCTGCTCCCCACTCTGTCACTGGGGAACCCACTCACCCCCCACACCTCTGGCCTGTCCCCCAGTTCTTGTGTGCATAAATAAATAAATCTTACAAAAAAATCAGGTTATTTGTTTTTTAGGCCATTAGAGCAGGGAGAGAGATGTGTATCAAAAATCAATAGCCATCTGTACCCAGGAGCCCGGAAAACACTTTTCAGAGCCAATAAAGTCACAATAAAGCCAAGAAATGGTTAGAGGGGAGAAGGCAGGCCCCCACCCCAACCTATAGGCAGGTTGATAAAGCCCCAGGAGAGCAAGAATCACCTAGAGGCTGATAAAACTACACCCTGGGAGTACAGTAGAAAGGAGAGTGACTTAGAAACTCCTGCGTAGACTGGTAAGCAAACACCCCTGGAACATCTACACAGTAAACTCCCAGAAAGGGAGAGAATGGAGTGAGTAGCCTGCACCTCCTTCAAGCCAGGAGATCCCACCATTATGGGCAGTGTTCTTCCATGGACTCTGCCCCCCTGCTCCTTTCCCCAGGTATATACTTTCTAAGCAAACTTTGTTTTGCTTTGCTTAGATGTGGCTTTGAATTCTTCCATAACAAGAGTCAAGAACAGCAGAACCCCAAAACCCTGTGACAATTTATTCTCAGTGATTTGTAGTAATTCTTTTCTACTTTGAATAGGATTCCATTGACAGGTATGGACAGTGAATATCATATCTCAGTCTGTGACTTGTCTTTTAACTCACTTAATATTAACTTGTTTGAGAACTACTGGCTTAGCTGTCATTGTCACTCCTGCCACATGGATAACCTGGTGCTGTTCATTCTCATCCTTTGTCTTCACAGATTTGCTACTTTTAGTCCTGGTGTTCAAATTTTGTTTTGTGTTCATTCACTATCCTATTTTATTTATTTTTTTAAGATTTATTTATTTATTTATACAAGCACTGGGTACAGTCAGAAGCTCGGGAGGATGAGAGAATTCACCAGAGTCAGAGCAGAGAACAGAGCAGGCAGACCAATGAAGCACACTGCTGAGGGGAGCAGCGGGCGGCAGCAGAGGTCTGCGCACCATGTGGGACCCTCACCCGGGGATAGAACCGGCACTGAAGAGGCTGCGGGCAGCTTCGCAACCCAGTGCTCAACCGCTGCACCACCGGGGAGGCCCTCATTCACTATCCTGTATTATACTTATTTTCTACTTTCTCAGAGAACTGTAGGATTTACTCTTTATTATTGACCTCTTTTCAAACTAAACATCTACTTCAATGCGAGCCATGAAATATGTAATGTCAAAGAGTGAAAATATGTCAAAAAAGAATGATTTGAGAATGAAACTTGGATGTAAGTGGAGATCACTTTAGAGCTATTCATTTAGTCAAAAATCAGGTTACAATATTATAACATATATTTCCAGTTTAGAAAATAATTTTTCTATAGCAATAGAAAATAATCTAACCAGCAAAATGTAAGTTGAAATAGTAACAGAATATTTGTGGTTGTCTATAATTGGATGGCCTGATCTTCCAACCTACTCACATTGAGTGGGGAGAATCCCACTGGCATTAATAGGCAAAATGGCAGTAAAATTCCTTAATTACTTACTTATCCTACCTCTATGTCTATCTGTACATCTTTATCTTTTATTTTCTCTCTCTGTGCCAAATATCTATTGCTATCTAATACACTGAACATATTGTCATGGTATTTCACAGTTCTGTGAGTTGACTGGGCCCATTTGGGCCATTGTTTTTCCCAGGCAGTTACAGATAGATGACTGATGGGCCTGGAGTCATTGGAATGCTCACCTAAGGTGACATTTATACAAGGTGGCATTTTATTCATATGTATGGAATAACTGGGCTAGCTTTCTCCACACAGCCTCTTTATTTTTTTAATTAATATTTTATTTTATATAATTCATACATCATTTTTCATTTTTGCACAATGTATGCATTTTCATTTTGGTTGTATTCCCCATACAATTGCACCCCAGTCCTTATTCTGACCCTAGTTCTTCCGTTCCCTGCCCCTCCCTACCCCGTACACATAGCCTCTTTACATCTCTAGTTTGGTTTTGCTCCCAGAATGGCAGTATGAGGTATAAGAACTTCTTACATGTCACCTAATTGTGCCTCCAGGGTGAAGAAGCAGAAACTGAAAAGCCAGTTAAGGGCTGTAAGTAGAACTGTCATAGTGTCACTTCTACTGAATTCTACAGGTCAAAGCAATTGCAGGGTCCACGAAAGTTTGAGTGTAGAGATATAAGCTTCTCTTGATTGAGGTCACATTGAAAGCTGTGTGGGTACATTGTGGACCAGGAGACACTGTTGCAGCCTGCCATATCCCCTCTTCCTCTGACTCTCCTTTTTTCCCCTCCTTCAACATAGGTTGGCTCTGTGGAAGGTGATGTACAGGTGATTTGTCACCACATTATTTTCTAGTGTATTCAGAGCTTTACATATATTTTACACATAAAGTACACTTTACATGGTCTAAATTTTTGGCACTAAAGGGTAGAAATAAATGGATTTCTTTTTTTTTTTTAAATGATTCAATATATCGTATAAGGAATTGGAAGTTACTTAGTAATTAAGAGTTTTAAAATAATCAAGAATATGTTATTGAAATATTCTCTGAGGGTCTATTTCAATTTCATTGTAGAAGAACAATTTGGACTTATTTAGGAGGAATGCATACAATTCCCATTTTATTCTCTATGCATATAAAGATAATTCTAGAGGCATGAATGTTTCACCAGTTTAAATGGACTTACTTGATATAACTGAGTAGAGAAGACCTTACTATTCACAGTAGAGAATACCTTACTATTCATATGTGTTTCATTAAATGGTATGTCATTTAGAACATTAACAATCAGAAACTTGCTGATGTCCTTTTAGTCATGAGGACAAGTTGATATAACGCAACTGGAGTAACTAAGCAGTAAAGTTTCATACACTATTTGCAGTTACCAAAGCAGTTTTATATACATTTCTTTGTTATTTATCCTCACATCCTAGTTAACAATCTTATTTTTATCTACATTATACATTTGAAATTCAAAAATTTGTTTAAAATCATTTAATTAAGGACTATTTTTTCTCAATGCTATAAATTTCCACTAGTCACACTGAAATACAAAGCAAATGTCCTCAAATTAGCTAGAGTACGTAAAAGGTCAGTATTTTCTTTATATGAAGTGGCAGAGGAAATTTTGCTTTGCTGTCTTTCTGTCAAATGGTGATCACTTGATTATGGAAATTCTGAAGTAACCAGGGATGTTTTGAAAGAGATTATTTAGGAGTAGAGTGAATTAACTAAATCAATGGGATTGATTGATGCCACTATTTATTTCCCCCCCACCCTCCGCCATTTAGAATGCTTTCATAGTTTTTGCTGCAAAAGAATATTCTCTTCTTCCTTATTTTAAAAGAAAACAAAAAGATAACTCCAAAAGTACATGAAACTCTAGCATCAGAATAATAAAAAAATATTATCCTCACCAGTCACAAAGGGAGAACAGAAAATTCATTTTCATTTACCAAATCCTTATTATGACCCTTGTGTACTGAAGACAGTACCAAGCACTCTGGTGCTACAGACACAGTTTTATCCTCAAGGAACAAAAGTTAGTGAAGTAAAAAGTTTACTGTTTACATTAAAATAGAACAATAAAATAGAACAATAGTTATCTACATTGAATATAAAGACAGAGAATGAGATTTCCAAAATGGGAGAGTTCATTTCTGGCTACAAGAAAATCGTGAAAACTTGAATGGCGTTATGAAATTGGCATCAGAAATAATATAAAAGAAATTAGAGACCTGAAAACAACTTGAAAAACATTACAACAATAAGAAATGATGGACTGAACTATGGCGGTAGTCAAAGTTGACAGATTGAAATATGTGAGAGCAAATTCCATGGAAGTTAACAAAATTGATTGAGTATAATAGATAAGAGAATAGGAGAATGATCAAATTATGGATCTGGGTCACCAGAATGTTGGTGGTTCTTACATGGACACTGGAAAATAACAATGGGTGGAAAGTATATCACAGCAGAAAATGTATGATGTACTCAGAATTGGAAAATTCAAGAAGGGGTTTTAATAAAGGCAACATTTTAAAGTGTTTGAGTTTGGGGGCTACAAGAGACAGTGAAGCTTTTGCTACTGATTTATTCCACTGCTAACCCTGAGGGACAGGGGGAAAAAATAAAACAATTACCTGAACCTAAGAGTCCTATAAAAACAACCAAATTGTAGTAAGTGACTTCCATTTGAGGAAAATACACAGCATAAGACAATCTTCTAGTAAAGGAGTAGAGACTACCTACCTCATGCGCTCTCTTTCCTCCCTTCTTGCAATCTCTATAGTCAAAATAAACTGGAAGCTTTAGAGCAAGGAAGAACCCTATTGATGTAGTCTTTATCATCAACTTTCAGGACCAGAGTAGAAAAGTAAAGCAATTAGATCAGTGTGAACTTTGGAATTGAACCTTAGATGAGTCTAGAAGAGCTGTATGCTGCCACCACCTGTGTATGTGTGTGTGCCCCACCCCTCCACACACACACACAAAGTCAGCCAATTATTTAGAGCAGAGCTTCTTAATCTTGTTACTGTTGACACTTTGGGCCAGATACTTCTTTGTTGTTTTGAGTTTTCCAAAACATTGTAGTATGTTTATTTAGCACCATCCCTGGCCTCTACAAAATAGATGCCTGTAGTGCTCATGTTCCCCACCCCCAAGTTATCACAAAATGTCTCCAGACATTCTCTAACCCCTGAGGGGTTAGTGAAGGGGGGAATCACCCTCAGTTGAGAACTACCATTTAGTATTTGGGAAAAGAAAGATGATCTAGACAAAGTAAGACTGTGATCTGTCAGTCTAAGAGACTAAATGGATCCTTAGGGATTGCAGTGTCATCCTGCAATCCTTAGGGATTCCAGGACTGATGGAGAATGATTGAAATGTGAATTGCCAACAGTTTAAATGCCATAGGAAATTCTACATGGGGCTTAAATTCTGCTGAGTTGAGAGGCAGAAATGAGTATTTCAGAGTTCAACAGGTTCAATGGGCAGGTGGTGATGGTGGGCAACCAATTTGGATCTAATTTGGCAACAGAGAGGAGAGAGGGAGGATAGGTACTTTGACAGGTGGGATTATGAGTTACAAGGGGATGGAGTGACTTGAACATTTTGGTTATACGGGGAGAATAAATCAGTGAAAAGGATTACAGAGATAATAGTTAAATTAACACTTACTGAGTGTATGTGCTCACACTATTCTAAGGCTTTAGGTGTGTTAAGTGACTGGACCCTAACAATTCCTGGAGGTGTTTTAATGATCCCCATTAACAGGTGAGGAAACTGAGGCATAGAATATTTACTTTCACAGCTCTTGGTCCTACTGTTTGTAAGTGGCAAAGCCATATTTGAACCTGTGCTGAAAAGGAGAGAAAACATTCTAATGGCCAAATAGGGATGCACGACCCTTAAAAATAGGGAGGGATGAAGAAATTAGGCAAAATCATGTATATATTTGATGAATAATGGGAGTGAAATTTTGGTTCCTATTTTTGAATGGAATTAACAGTCTCAAGAAGATGATGTTGAAGGCATTGCAGAAGCAACCAAAGGCAAAGGCAGGAACAGATTTGGAGTATACACTATAGGGAGACCTGGCTGCCTTCTTCTTAAAATGTTAAGAGCACTATTTTTCTAAAAACAGTGCCAAGGAGAAGGACATGTCACTGTCTATGGACTCTCATCCATGTGCTGAAAATTTCAAGGTACCACTCAGACTCAGAGTTCAATGTAGTGGGGTTTATTAACAAACAGGAGAATACGGAGAAGGAAAAACTTTCTAAGTCCACTAGTGACCGTCTGTCTCACCCTAAATAGTGTCCAAAGTGTTCAATAGTGCAAAACAAAGGCGGCTCATACAAGATGGTGCTGTCCCTTTGACAAGACCCTGGAGCTGGTGGCACACCAGTAAGTAGTACACTAGGATCCAATTCATGGTGGCAGCTGTAGATGCCCACAGGTAAGACTGCTGAGGTGACACTGCAGTTTCCCATACTGACAGTCTGAATCAGGACTGGACCACATAGGTTGATGCACCAGAAACAGTGCTGGATGCAACAGCACCAGTAGGTAGTATAGAGACACCAATGTTACAGTTCTTTGTGAGCTGTTGGCTTACAATAACAGCAAACAGCTCCTTTTGAGATATCAGCCCCAGGCTGATGGTGATCTTTGTAGGCAGTATCAGAGGCAGGTGCAGAGGCCAAGTTAAAGTCTACAAATGTCTGGAAGTTTGGTAGTATGAAGATCTTGGGTCTGTAAGGTCTGCTGAATGCTTCTCTTCAGAGACCATCTGCTGAGTCATTCAAGCTGTCTCCTGTTCTTCCTTAAATACTATTCAGGGTTCCCACCCTACAAGACTGATTGAGCCATTTTTCAATCTTGTTTGTTTGGTTCCAGTTAGGTTCCACTTTCAATCTGCATAATGAGCTCACTACTTTGAGTATAACTGGAGAGCTTGAACCTGATTGGTCCATGGAGCTCAATCCTTATTGGTCCATTCATGATATTGGCTCCATACAAGTGGAGAGCTTGGCACCTGCCCAGTGGCAAAGCACGCTGAGTTCAGGGCAAGCTGGTGGTCCAGTAGTCTCTGGAGAGCCATTGCTGGTGCTGGCCTCGGTGGGACTGAAGGCACACTGCACCCAGTGCTGCTCAGCAGGTCTGGGTGTGGATGTGACAATGTCTGGGGGCCCTGCAACCTCACAGTGACACACATCTCAGTGCAGCTTCAGGGTGAACTGTTGCTGGGAGCCCACCTGTTTCACACCGTAGCTTCAGGGAGCTGCAGCTTTGGAGCTGCCCCAGCATGGCACAATGTTCCTCCCAGTGTCCCTGAACCAGGGTCCCCAGGGTTTGGGGGTGTTGCCTCCACTGTAGGAGCCCCAGGACTAGCTTTCTCTGGTGCAGGGCAGCCACATTTCTGCAACTGCTACAGTGGCCCACTGTCTGGGCAACCTGAGGCTGCCCACAATGAAGCTCACTTGGGGCAGCAGGCAGGGAAATGTAGGTTGAACAAACTGGGGCTCAGGGAGGGGTTGCCTGCAGGCATCACCAAAGGCAGCATGCTAAAACAAAGCCAGTTTGTCCTGCCACTTGAGTGGTAGGACCACTATAGATGCTTTAATTGTTTGCCCACAAATACTCCTGTGATCAGTTCAAATAATTCATTGTTGTTGTGCAGTTGCTTTCCTTCTGTTGCAATGAAACAAATGACCACAACTTAGGGTCTTAAAACAACATGGATTTATGGTTTTACACAAATCTGAAAATCACTTTTACTGGACCAAAGGTAAGGTGTTGACAGGCCTAGTTGCTTTTGGAATCTCTGAAGGGAAAATCTGTTTCTTGCCTTCTCAGCTACTAGTGAATGCCTACATATCTTACCTTGTAACCCCTTCTGCCATCTTCAAATCACATCATTTTCTAATCTCTGCTTCTATCTTTGTCACCACATTGCTTCTCCTATGACTCTTCCTGGATCCCACTCACAAGTACCAAGTTATTATATTGGACTAAGCTGCAGAATCCAGGATCATCTACTCATCACAAGGTCCTAATTTAATCAAATCTGCAAAATCTCTTTTTCAATATAATGTAATAGTCATATATATAAGGTTCAAGGGATTATGATATGAAAATATTTGGGACCATTTTCAGTTGACCACAGTTAATTCTAGGTTATAGTCTAAATGTTTCAGTCTAGTGTTTAAGAACATTGCCTTTACTACTTTTGTTCAAATCCTAGCACTGCTACTTTTAGCTCTGTGTCCTTGATTCAATTATTTCACATCTTTGTGCTTGTGCCTTCTCATCTGCAAAATGGGGATCATAACTTTCTCATGTATCATTTGAGAATTAAGTAAGTCAACTCATGTATAGTGGGTCAAATACAATGTCAAATCTTATTTGAATATTTAATAAGTAAAATCAATTGTTATACTTATTTTGTGCATACTTAGTTGAATTGCTTTAATTAGAAGAGTATTGTCATTTGATGAATCCACTAAATTAAACTTTCTCTACAAGCAAAGGCCACGTGCTCAAAAGATGCCATTTCTTAGTTAATATTATAAACAATGGAAAAAATATGGTTTGTGTCAATATAATTTTCCAGACAAGTCTGGAAGGAAAATAGCAAAATCAAACACAAGTCAGGACAAAGAATACCATTGTCAGTCTCCATAAGGGTCTCTCACGCACCTCTTTCAAGTGTCTCCTTCCATGTCTCCCAAGTTCCTGGTACACATCCAAGGCCGAGAAGTCAGCACAGCTTCTTCACATGCCTCCCTGCTCCATGTACTTCCTCCAAGTCTTCTTCCAGCCTTCTCTCCCAAATTCTTCTTGCTTCGCCTCTGCTGCGCAGCTCTACCCTTCCTTATATGAGGCAGGGAACCTGGAACCTCCCCTTTCTCTGGGGATTACGCTATTAAAATTTTCGAGAAGAACATAAAGTCAATTGTTTAAACAAGAGATAATGTACATGCCAGGATAGATGATTTTGTTGAGCTTTTCCCAGCTTCCACAGAAATAAAAGTGAGATATGATATGTATAATAAATATCCATTCAATAATA
>NW_023602177.1:0-14293 GCF_014898055.3 Talpa occidentalis | reverse complement strand
TGGACCACACATGACACTGCTATGCTAAATCCCAGCAGTTGGCACAAATTACCTCCTGGCAGGACAGATGGAGAGACCATGAAGCATCCGACTGCCTCCATTCTGTGAATCAATATGAAAGGAGTGAAGAGGGAGGTCAGCTGGGAAAGGAAGGCAGTGCTGATGGAAAGAACCTGTGGCCCTCCCTGAAGTCACAGCAGGACTCTAAGAGACTCATTGATGAAGCCTGAAACCAGCATGAAAGGCTGATATTTCACTCCCTTATAGATGGCTGCTTGGGCAACAGGCCAAGCAATGTTGCCCTGGACAGGATAAGAGACTTGGAGAGGACACTGGCCAGGGATATGGGGCAGTGGGGAGGGCAGCAAAGCACCTTGCACTGTCCCCAGTGGCATGCAAGGACGTGCAAGTGTTCCCTGGGCAGAGTGGACACTAAGAAGGTAGTCGGGGGCCTCCCCGGTGGCGCAGCGGTTGAGCGCTGGGTTGCGAAGCTGCCCGCAGCCTCTGCAGCACCGGTTCGATCCCCGGCTGCTCCCCGGCCACCAGAGGAGGGTCCCACATGGCGCGCAGACCTCTCCTGCCGCCCGCTGCTCCCCTCAGCAGTGTACTTCGGTCCTTCTGCCTGTTCTGCTCCCCGTTCTGGCTCTGGTGAATTCTCTCACCCTCCCGCGCTTCTGACTGTACCCGGTGCTTCAATAAATAAATAAATATTAAATAAATAAAACAAAATTATTAAAAAAAAAAAAAAAAGAAGGTAGTCGGGCTAGAGTGATCCTTCCACCATCTCAAGAGGGTATCGTTACCACCACCACCCCCATCAGTGGCCCCAACAATCACAGAAAGGGGTGGGAGCTAAAGTGGAGTTGGAGCTAGGCTTGCTGAAGCCAGATCTTTATGCAAGGAAGTATGTGGGGTGAGACTCACAAAGAGGCCTCCCAAAACTTGCTCACACACACACCCCACAGGAGAGTCCGTTTTAGAAACCTGCCTCAGAGACAACCGGCCAAAATCAGTCAGCTAGGGAAGCAGTGACAACCCACAGAGAGAGGATAGGAACCTCGTCTTGACTGCAAGTGAGGAAGAGCGTCTGCCTCTTCCCCTTGCTCACCTCCTACTCCCACCCCTACCCAACCTCCAGGAAGAGAGCCAACCACCTGGAGACCAGCAGTCCCTGTGGCCACAGCCTCCCGCCCTGCCCTGGGGGAGGAGAGGAGAGCTGCCCACTGACTCACTGATCACCAACAAGAGCTGAAAGCTGCAGAATTTGACCTGATGCTCGTCAAGGAAGCCGTTCCCATAAAGTCTCAGGAAGAAGCAGATGATATGATTGGGCACCATATTTTTACATACATGTCTCCCAAACTGAGACTTCCCAGTAAGCTAGTTTCAGTTTAGCCAACATTACATACCTACTCCATGCTAGGTCTACGGAGTCAAAAAAGACAGCCAGAGTGATCACATTTGAAAAGCCCACATATTAATGGAGGGGAGCCAGGAATATGAACCTAGAATTTTAATATTCTACAATCAGGTATACATGAGGTTCAGCAGAGAGACAATACTACTCAACTTAAATAGAATGGACTTTTGTGTTTCAATTTCCTCATCTAAAATATGAACACAATAATAACACCTAGCTCATAGGATGGTTGTTGGGATGAAGGGAGCTGTGAAATTAAAAGGCTCTGATAAAGTTCTCAACCACATAAGCCCCCACCTCCATGTTCTTTAATCAAGAACAGCAAGAGTTTAACTTGAGAAGCATAAAAAAGACATGTTCATAGATCCATACTGTGCATCAGGATTCCAGATACCAAATCTTGCTTCTCTATTATACATTGATAATTTTGAGTTAGTGTCCCTTGTTTCCATGGGTGGGGAGGGGGGGGGGTTGGTGGTCCCAGTTTTTAATTCTATTGCACTTCATCATGATTTGAGTACTTGTCAGTACTCAATATTGTAGTTATTATTGTTATTTTCATTTTTAATGGTAAGCACTGTTCTAAGCATGATAAATGATTATCGCAACAATTCTATCAAATAGGTACTTTCTATTACTCCCACTTTACAGAGGAGGGAACTGAGGCACAGGAAGGACAAACAGCTTTTCCAGAAACACACAGTAGAGCTAGGATTCAGTCTTGAGCTGTCTTAACGCTGAGCCTACACTCACTGTGCAGTGTAGGAGTTAAGAGTGACCAGTTTTGCTGGGCACTTCCGGGAACATAGAGGCAAAAGTACTTTTTCCAAAACAGCAACCAATAAAATATAGTCCTAAAATAGCTTGCAACGAAAAAGTCTGGCTCTGGACTTTTAAAAACATTCACATGAATTTTTTAGTACAATTTCAAAAAAAAGCAAAAATTCATTGTGGGGTCCTGGGCCAGCAGACAAGAGCTCATTGGTGTAATGGGGCCCCTCTGGCCTGTTGATCCTTCGCCCCTGAAGAAAACTGAGTCCTTCCCTCAGCCAGCAGGTGTGCGCAGCTTGATTTGAATGCCATGTCCTCCACAGGAGAAGTTCAGGTCTCCGAAGTGTAGCCGGGGTGTTTATATAACCATCCCAGCTCCAAAATAAGGGATGCTGGTACCTGTTATTACAGCCATGCAGGAGTGACATTGAGAAGGAAAAGATGGAGAACAGCTCCATCTGCCTGTGGAATTCAAGTTCTGTCCAGAAGCCCAGAAAAGCTCCTGGAAAAGAAAGTAGCAGGCCAGGCTCCCTAACACCACCATTCAAAACATCCATTTTTATTAAATAAACAGAATCTGGCTGCCCCCAAACAGAGCGCGATTGTGGTCTCATAAATGACATCATCACATCTGGGTAGCATTTTGTGAAATTAAAAGGCTCCTATAAGTTCTCAACCACATAAGCCCCACCCCCATGTTCTTTAATCAAGAACAGCAAGAGTTCAACTTGAGAAGCATAAAAAAGACATGTTCATAGATCCATACTGTGCATCAGGATTCCAGATACCAAAATCCTGCTTCTCTTTTATACATTGATAATTGTGAGTTACTGTCCATGTTCCCATGGGTGGAGGTGGGGTTGGTGGTCCCAGCTTTTAATTCTATTGCACTTCATCAATTCCAAGATAAATACTCTTTTCATTTTTAAAAAATTATTTATTTATTTATGCATACAAGAACTGGGATACAGGCCAGGGGTGTGGGGGGATGAGGAGATTCGTAGAGACAGAGTGGGGAAAAGAACAGGCAGGCTGAAATACACTGCTGAAGGAGCAGTGGGTAAGACAGGAAAGGTCTGCTGCGCCATGTAGGTAGCTCCCTGGCCCTCGTGCTGCAGAGGCTGCGGATAGCTTCACAGTGCTGTGCTTATTAACCCCTTGTGCCACCAGGGAGGCCCTCTTTTCATTTTAAATATCTTTGAATTCAGGCTGCATCTTAAGACCCCTGGCATCTCAGATTCAATGAACACATACTGATGATTGAAACACATGTAACTGGACTATTCTACTCTTAAATCTTTGCCTGTGGGCCCCTCTTCTCCTCCGCTGCTTCCTGCAACTAGAATCCTCAGCATCGCTTGGCAGGAGTTTGCAAGTGATGGTTAATCTGTGTCCCCATCTCCAACCTCAGCCACCCCAAAACATCAAATTTGCTGCCCAAGAAATCTTTCAAGAAACACATATCTAATCACATCAAACCTCCATTTCTAATCATACAACAGATCTTTATTGAATGGAATATTCAGCTATAAGAAAAGATGAAACCTTCCCATTTGCAATAACATGGAGGGACCTCAAGGGACTTAAGCTGAGTAAGCTAAGACAGAATAGTGAGTTAAGACTGGAAAGTCCAGACAGAGAAAGACAAATGGCATTTTGATTTCACTTTAAAAACAAACATGTAAACTAAATAAAACAAAAAAACTATAAGAACAATGTGGTTACCAGAAGAGAAAAGAGCAGGGGCACACAAATCAGGAAAAGGGATTGATTCTCAAGATGGACAGCTGAACCTAATGTTATCATTAGTTTTACTTCAATTAAAAAAAATTTTTTTTCATACAAAGGTTTTTTTTTTTTTTTTTTTTATAAATTTTATTGTTATATTCCCCATACAATTGCCGCCCCCATTCTGACCCCAATCCCTCCCCTCCCGCCCCCGCCCCCCTAAAAGTGTCTCTGGTTCATAGTTTTTTGTTGATTTTGATTTTCACTTTCTTATAGTTTTTCATTTTCCTGGTCCATTATTTAAGTTTTCTAGATTCCTGCTATGAGTGAGACCATCCGGTATTTTTCTTTTCTTTTTGGCTTATTTCGCTGAGCATGATCCCTTCCAGCGCCATCCATGTTGCAGCAAATTGCATGTGTTTATCTTTTTTGAATGCTGAGTAATATTCCATGGTATATATGTACCACATCTTCTTGATCCAGTCATCTATTTTTGGGCATTTGGTTGTTTCCAAAGCTTAGCTATTGTAAACAGTGCTGCTATAAACATAGGGGTGCAGGTGTTCTTTGGAATTGATGTTTCTGTGTCCTTTGGGTAAATACCTAGGAGTGGAATTGCTGGGTCATATGGAAGCTCTATGTTTAGTAGGTCCAGAAATCTCCACACAGCTTTCCACAGTGGTGGACCAGTTTGCACTCCCACCAACAGTGCAGAAGAGTTCCTTTTTCTCCACACCCTCGCCAACATTTGTTGTTGCTAGTTTTTTTAATATGTGCCATTCTCACTGGTGTAAGATGGTATCTCATGGTAGTTTTGATTTGCATTTCCCTGATGACAAGTGATGTTGAACATTTTTTCATATGCCTGTTGGCCATTTGCATTTCCTCTTCAGAGAAGTTTCTTTTAAGCTCTTCTGCCCATTTTTTGACTGGATTATTTTCTTTGTTGTTGTTGAGTCTCATCAGCTCTTTGCAGATTTTTGTGATCAGTCCTTTATCATTAGTGTTGGGTGCAAAAATGTTCTCCCAGTTGGTGGGGTTTCTCTTTGTTTTTGTTACTGTCTCTTTTGCTGTGCAAAAGCTCTTTAATTTGATGTAGTCCCAGCTGTTTATCTTTGCCTTCACTATCACTGCTTTGGGTGATGTGTCTGTAAAGATGTCTTTGATGTGCAAATCACGTAGTGTTTCGCCTATATTTCCTTCTATATATTTTATGGTTTCAGGTCTTATGTCTAGTTCTTTAATCCATTTTGAGTTGATTTTTGTGTATGGTGTGAGGTGGTGGTCAAGCTTCATTCTTTTGCATGTAGCGACCCAGTTTTCCCAGCACCATTTATTGAACAAACTTTCTTTGCTCCAATGCATAGTCTTTGCTCCTTTGTCAAAGATTAGTTGACCATAAATCTGTGGGTTTATTTCTGGATTTTCTATTCGATTCCATTGGTCTGTATGTCTGTTCTTGTTCCAATACCATGCAGTTTTGATGATTATGGCTTCATACAAAGGTTTTTTAATAAAAAAGTCAGTCTACATTAAAATCAGGAAAATTCAATAAATCTGAATTATACAAGCTTTCTATATACTTAGAAAAACCAAAAACTCACAGTTTATAAAAAACTCTTTAATTCAAAATAGAGTCTAATTTAAAGAAAATGCCATTATGCCCAGTTGGTTAGTAGGGTTTTTGTCACTGAAATCAAATGGTTGACGGGAAATGTGTACTAGCGAAGATTTCAATTAAAAATTTTAATAGGGGCTCCCCGGTGGCGCAGCGGTTGAGCGCTGGGTTGCAAAGCTGCCCACAGCCTCTGCAGCGCCGGTTCGATTCCCGGCTGCTCCCCGGCCACCGGAGGAGGGTCCCACATGGCGCGCAGACCTCTCCTGCCGCCCGCTGCTCCCCTCAGCAGTGTACTTCGGTCCTTCTGCCTGCTCTGCTCCCTGCTCTGGTGAATTCTCTCACCCTCCCGTGCTTCTGACTGTACCCAGTGCTTGTATAAATAATAAATAAATCTAAAAAAAAAATTTTTAATAAAATTTTTAAATGATTATTGATCTTTTTGAATTGTTGAAATTCAACAATTACTGAATTGGGTGATATTTGTTGGAACTGGGTGATAGGCAAATGAAAATTCTTTCTGCTATTTTTCCCTTTGGGGTGGATGTCTTAGTCTCTTGCTGTCATAACAAAATATCATAGACTATGGCCTTAGACCACAGAATTTTTTTTCACAACAATGGAGACTGGAAAGTCCATGATCAAGGTATGGTATTTATGAGAGTTCTTTTCCAGTTTTGCAGACAACCTACCTATTCACTGTGCCCTCACATGGCAGACAACTGACCTCATGTAATCTTAATTCCCTCCTAATAACCCTATTTATGCATTAGTAAATTGGGGGTATGGGTTTCTACATACGAATGTCAGTCTTCCATCCATAGCAGTCGGTTGGACATTTAGATGCATAAAAGCTGTAACACATCAATAATGACATCCCAGACCACTAACAATAGCTTCCTGGGGGCTGGTGAGGGGACAATTTGGTTGGACACAGAAGAGAACAATGAAGGGGGGATTTTCTTCTTTAACCCTAAAATAATTCTGGGTTGTTTAAAAGTTTGGCAGAGTAAATTTTTGTCAGTTTTAGAATAACTTTTCAAATCATGCTGAGGCTTCCAATAACCTGGGTCCCAACACTCAAGTTCGCTGTCATGAGGTCAGGTCTGGTGATAATAAAGGCCCTGCCTCCCCCAAGCCTTCATCAAAGCCTTACTCATCCTCTGCTCCAACTGTTCCAAACCACATTTAGTCTAACTGGCCACTGACTGTATGTGGGTTGCCCATGTGGCTCTCACTGTCTGGAAAGCCCTTCCCTGCTTGTAAGCACCTACTCTCCCTGCAGGGCCCAATTCGGTGTGCCCTGTTCTATATACATGTCTGAATATCGCTCCCCAATTCCTGAGGCACAGCCTTATATCCCAGTTGTTGCCTGATCACTGTATTATAAGTTTGCAGAGCTGTCTTCCCAATTAACCAAATCCTGGAAAAACCCCACTTTTTGTTTCCATATTGCCTAGTCCAGTGGTTACATCATCGCAGTTCATCACAAATACTGTATAATTAGTATTAGTGAAATGGATTTTTCTGTACATCCAAAACTCTGATGATTTTAATTCACCAAAATCCTGCCTGGAAGTAGAACCGGGTAAGTCTTTGAAGATCATCTGCTGCTCTAGACCCACTCTCCACTCTCCTTCACCCTCCTAGTGACCCTGGAGCTGGGCTCAGGTGAACTGCACCTATGGGTCCCTTGCCTGTAGCTCCTGGTTAGATCTGGTCAGTGGGAGGGAGACAGGGACCTGGAGGGTGGGGCAGGGTGGGCTGCCCCACTCCTGACAGCCACAGAGACGCCTGTGATTCTCACTGCAGAGCTTTCTCACTGGGTTCTAGTCACACTTCCCGCCCCACATTCCTTCAGCCTGAAGTACTAAAAAGGTTCCTAAAATCATTTCCTGTGGCTGCTGAAACAAATTACCAGGACCTTACTTATTACTCTTCCCAGGACCTTTCTTATTATCAAGTCTTAAATGTCACCTACTCAAGGAAGCCTTCCTTTACTACTCCTTGCCAATCCAGATCTGGACCTCCCTTCCTCGAGGCCTTCCCAACTCCATTACTCTATATCTTAATCCTTTGATTTCTTTCACTTATCACAATTTAATGTTTCCATTTGGTTCTTTTTTCTGTTGTTTTGAATGTATTTTTCACTAGAGTGTAAATTCCAGGAGCACAAGGATTATGTCATATATAACCCTACCTGATTACATGTTATGTTAATATGTAACATAGTAATATATAATCTGTAATGCTCGCTATATGTACTGTATGATCATTCCCTACAGGGCTAATAATGTCAAAACTGTAGACATTATTGCAGTATGGGTCAGTCCTTTTACTTATTTACAAATCCTCTAACTTGATCCGCTGTCCACATCACTGAGTCTCCAGTCCCACTGCAATGCCACATACAATAAATGCGCCCGGTACAAATCCTCACCACCTCTACTCACTCCATTTCAAGAGCTACTTGAGAGCCCTGACACTATGTAGCTTACAGTAGTGGGTGAGCAGCAGCATCTTAATACTGAAGAGCAGCATTTTACTTATACATGTAAATACAGCTGGAATGGCTCCTGATGCTGACTAGGAACCCAGAACGGGACGACCCTGTTACATACATCATCTCACTTAATCTTCTCAGCAGCCCTCCAGCGGCACGCCATATCAGCTAAGAACAGAGGTTCTTATTGATTTGGGTCATACTGATTTGGGTTCAAAGGCCAGTTTTGCTACTCTTGCAAAGTTCCTTAACTTCTCTGTCCTTCTGTTTTGTCATTTGTAAAATGGGGGTAAGTGTAGCTACCACCTCTTCAGCTTGTTGATTAAATAGTATTGTGCATGTGATGTGCTTAGCTCAGTGCCTGGCAAATAAAAAGCATTCCATAAATGCCACCTGCTTTATCTGCACTTGCTCTTCTGGGGCCATTTTCTTTTTTTTTTTTTTTAAGATTTATTTATTCATGCATACAAGAAATGAGGTACAGGCCAGATGCACCGGAGGGCAAGAGGACTCACCAGAGACAGCGGGGAGCAGAACAGGCAGACTGACTAAATTACACTGCTGAGGGGAGCAGCGGGCGAGCCAGGAGAGGTCTGCCGCGCCATGTGGGTATCTCCCTGGCTGTCCGGAATCAAGCCCACGCTGCAGAGGCTGTGGACAGCTCAGAGCGCTGCGCTCAACTGCCTATGCCACCAGGGAGGCTCCTGGGGCCATTTTCAATCCCACAGCATCACACCACGAATCCAGGGCAGCGGGGAAAATGCCTTCCCCAGGCTGCGTTTCTGCCAGTGAGTCGTACACAGCCAGAGACAGCTGTGAGCATATCCTTGGGATTCAGAAGAGAACAGCTACACGCTCCTCCAGCAGCTGCCTTGGTTTTATGATCAAGCACAGAAAACCTATGTGCTCATTTCCTTTTCTACCAAAATAGCTACCTCTGCTCCCTAAAGAGATTATTATAGTTCTCTAAATGCCCTAAAATTCTCTGGAGACAAGGAATGTTGTTTTAAAGCAGGCCACAGCTGGGAGCTAGAAGACGCAAGGTTAAATACTCTTAAGTTATGACAATGTAACTCATTTCCTGTTTTTCTCAAATGTCTAGACACAGATCTCATAAGCATTAGCCATGAATCCCACCATCAGTTTAAAAATAGAAGTTTTAAAATATGAACTGCTGTGGTGGAGGAACATTGTAAAGTTTCTACCTTCTACCTTCATCTGCAAAATGGCTATTTTAAAAAAGCATTTTTTGGCTTGGTTGTTAGTTTTCCCCAAAGTTCTGTGGAACTGTATTTCAAGGGCAGTTACAGAGAACAATTTTTTTCTAAAGATGTACTTTCCCCTTTGGGAAAGATAATGCAGTTTTATCCTAGATTTGAAGAGCCCCTTGAAGACACAGCTTCTGGCAGCGTCTCTTACACCAGTGATGTGATCACACTGAACTCCATGTTCACTCTTTCTCCTTATATCTCTGTGTAGGGTAAATGGTTTTCTGGGTTTTCTGCCCTCCCACCATTAGGATTGCCCTGCCTGATAGGGTACCTGCCCACACCCCCACCCCACCTGCTGCTCCCCTCAGCAGTGTATTTCAGTTGATCAGCCTGTCTGCTCCCCACTCTGTCTCTAGTGAACCCTCTCACCACCTGCACCTCTGGCCTGCTGCCCAGTTCTTGTATATACATAAAAAAGTATCTATACATATGGGCCTCCCTGGTTGTACAGGGGTTATGCATCAGCACTGTGAAGCTATCCGCAACTACTGCAGCACAAGTTCGATCCCTGGCCAGGGAGGAGACCCACATGGAACAGCAGACCTCTCCTGTCTCCCCGCTGCTCCCCTCAGCAGTGTATTTCGTCAGTCTGCCTGTTCTGCTCCCCACTCTGTCTCTGGTGAATCCTCTCATCCCCTGCACCTCTGGCCTGTATCCCAGCTCTTGTATGCAGAATAAATCTTTTAACAAAGTATCTATGCATAAATAAATCTTTTAAATAAATTTTTTAGATCATGAAAGATAAATTAAGTGAGAAGATTGTCTCATAACTAAGTTCAATGTGGATCCAGGATTGAATCCTGACTCAGAGAAGATCTGTAGTTTACTTATTTTATTTGATACGGGGCTATGGAAGTTGCTGACATTAGGGGAAGTTGGTGAAGCATACTTGAAAATTTGTTGTTACTATTCTTAAAATCCAGAGGTATTTTAAATGTTTTCAAGCTTTTTGAAAAGAATATGTTCACTATTCAAGTATCTATAACGCATTGTCTATGCATGCCAATGATACTAATGATATTAATAGTAAGAATAGCAATGTGAAAGATTAACACAGAAAATAGGGGGAAAAGAAAAACTGCTTTTGCAAACCACATACGAAAGCACCTTGCGGAAATGTGGCAATTGTGTGAGTTAATGCCATGCTTTGTTTTGCATTATTTCACCAGGTGTTTTGTTCTTCCCCAGAGAGTGGGTCTGCAGGTGTGAACTGGAGTCCCTTTTGCAAGGATGGATCTCTCAGCACAACTTCTCTCAGCTCTGAGTGATGAAGGGTTTTCTATATCATCAAAGGTATATCAAGTTTATATAAGAAACCCAGTCTGTAATATTCATTGTTGTAAACACATTATTTATGCTTAAGTTAACTCCCTTAACCTTTATATAGTCCTCACTCTAATATGTAGGTAGAATCATTAAAAAGAAAAAAAATAGGCAGCTTTGCTGCCCACCTGTGTTTATGCAGGCGCCGCTCCTTTTCTTTCTCCTTTTCCTAATGTCTTTTTTTTTTAAGATTTATTTATGCATACAAGAATTGGGGTACAGGCCAGAGGTGTGGGAAGTGAGAGGATTCACCAGAGACAGAGTGGGGAGCAGAACAGGCAGACTGATGAAATGCACTGCTGAGGGGAGCAGCAGGTGAGACAGTAGAGGTCTGCCGTGCCATGTAGGTATCTCCCTGGCCAGAGAGATTGAACCCACGCTGCAGAGGCTGTGGACAGCTTCACAGTGCAGCGCTCAACCGCCTGTGCCACGAGGGAGGCCCTGTCCTTTTTAAAATGTTAAAAAATGAATAAAAAATTTGGGGGGGCGGGGAACTTTCTACCTTGGAGTATTTCTGATGTACAGAAAATGTAGTGTTACCTACAGCCCTTGCTTCATTTGTTTTCTCTCACTCATAACACTGCCCCTGCTATAATGTTCGGGGAGCTTCTGCCCTTCCCCCACCCTTTCTTCTTTGCCCGCGAATCATACAGGATTTGAGCTCTAAATGCTGCAGGAAACTCCTGGAAGCTAAATATGAATGTTCAGTTATAAATTTATGAAATCTGACCCCTCAGAGTATATTCTATACTCAGGATATTAGTGCCAAATTTAAAGAAATTGGTAAAATATCTAATGCCAAAAATGTGGCATTATAAATGCACTTTAAAAATTATGCCAGGGGGCCTCCCTGGTGGTGCCAGGGGACCTCCCTGGTGGCTCTAGGGGTTAAGACACAACCTATGAAGCTAACCGCAGTCACTGCAGCATGAGTTCGGTCCCCAGCCACGGAGCTACCCACCTGGCGCAGCAGACCTCTCCTGACTCACCCGCTGCTCCCCTCAGCAGTGTATTTGGGTCAATCTGCCTGTTCTGTTCCCCACTCTGTGTCTTGTGAATCCTCTCACCCCCCACACCTCTGGCCTGTGCCCCAGCTCCTGTATGCATAAAATCTTTTTTAAGAAATAGAAGACACAAAGAAATGGAAAGACATCCCCTGCTCATGGATTGGAATAATGAATAAACATTATTAAATAACATTATTAAAATGGCTATCCTACCGAAAGCAATATACAGATTCAATGCTATTCCAATAAAAATTTAATGTCATTCTTCAAAGAAATAGAACAATTATTGATGAAATTCATATGGAATCACCAAAAACCCCGAATAGCCAAAGCTCTCCTGGAAAAAAAGAAGGGAATGGAGGCATCACACTCCCAGACTTCAAACTATACTACAAAGCCATAATCATCAAAACTGCATGGTATTGGAACAAGAACAGACACACAGACCAATGGAATCGAATAGAAAATCCAGAAATAAACCCACAGATTTATGGTCAACTAATCTTTGACAAAGGAGCAAAGAATATGCATTGGAGCAAAGAAAGTTTGTTCAATAAATGGTGCTGGGAAAACTGGGTTGCTACATGCAAAAGCTTGAAGCTTGACTGCTACCTAACACCATACATAAAAACCAACTCAAAATGGATTAAAGAACTAGACATAAGACCTGAAACCATAAAATACATAGAAGGAAATATAGGCGAAATACTACATGACATGCACATCAAAGACATCTTTACAGACACATCACCCAAAGCAGTGATAGTGAAGGCAAAGATCAACAGCTGGGACTTCATCAAATTAAAGAGCTTCTGCACAGCAAAAGAGACAATAACCAAAACAAAGAGAAACCTCACCGACTGGGAGAACATTTTTGCACACAACACTAATGATAAAGGACTGATCACAAAAATCTACAAAAAGCTGATGATATTCAACAACAACAAAGAAAATAATCCAGTCAAAAAATGGGCAGAAGAGCTAAAAGAAACTTCTCTGAAGAGGAAATGCAAATGGCCAACAGGCATATGAAAAAATGTTCAACATCACTTGTAATCAGGGAAATGCAAATCAAAACTACCATGAGATACCATCTCACACCAGTGAGAATGGCACATATTAAAAAAACTAGCAACAACAAATGTTGGCGAGATTGTGGAGAAAAAGGAACTCTTCTGCACTGTTGGTGGGAGTGCAAACTGGTCCAACCACTATGGAGAGCTGTATGGAGATTTCTGGACCTACTAAACATAGAGCTTCCATATGATCCAGCAATTCCACTCCTAGGTATTTACCCAAAGGACACAGAAACATCAATTCCAAAGAGCACCTGCACCCCTATGTTTATAGCAGCACTGTTTACAATAGCTAAGCTTTGGAAACAACCCAAATGCCCAAAAATAGATGACTGGATCAAGAAGATGTGGTACATATACACCATGGAATATTACTCAGCATTCAAAAAGATAAACACATGCAGTTTGCAGCAACATGGATGGCGCTGGAAGGGATCATGCTCAGCGAAATAAGCCAAAAAGAAAAAGAAAAATACCGGATGGTCTCACTCATAGCAGGAATGTAGAAAACTTAAATAAGGGACCAGGAAAAAGAATAACTATAAGAAAGAAAAGATCAAAATCAACAAACAACTATGAACCAGAGACACTCTATGGGGGTGAGTGATGGGGAAAGGAGAGCTTGGGGTCAAAATAAGGGGTTGTAATTGTATGGGGAATATAAAAATAAAATTTAAATAATAAAAAATAAATAAAATCTTTTTTAAAAATAAAATAAAAATTATGCCAAACATCAACAGAGCATTTAACTCCATTATATTAACAATCTTATGGCATCCTATATAATTGAGTATGTGATAAAACTTTCATACAATATCTGGTGAAAAGTAAATTGGTACAAACCTTTAGAAAAGCAACTTGGCAATATTTTGAGAACCCTAAAAATATCCAGGCCATTTGACCTTTTAATCCCATTCCCAGGAATTTGTTCTAAGGAAATTATACTATAAAAATTTTTGAAAGCTTATGTTTAGAAGATGTTTATTTCCAAGTTATTTATGTAACTGGTATAGGAACATAATCAAACATACTTCATGGTTTTTCACCCACCATCTCTCTAAAATTTATTCGATTTTTAAATCAAAACAAGCTCTAGAAATGACTGCAGAATGAAGGCTACTAGGCAGGGAAGGAAGGTGGTGGTGGGAAAAAAGGGGGGTGTCCACTGGTCTATGGTAAAGGATTACGGGTGCCTTGGTGGTGGGTGTGATGTGGTGACATACATTGAGGAGTTGTGAACCTGTACCTCTAAATCAGATACAGTGTTTAAACCAACGTGACTTCAATGAAACAAAAGAAATAAAGCTCTTCACAAGGTGAGAAAAAAATAAAAGCATATATAATATCTGGCTAGTTATAGAGACATTATAACTTAAAAATGAAAACATAGTGGCACTCTATGAAGCTTCATAGCACTATGAAGCTATCAGCAGTCACTGCAGCACAAGTTCAAGCCCCAGCCAGGGAGCTACCCACATGGCGCAGCAGACCTCTCCTGACTCGCCCACTGCTCCCCTCAGCAGTGTATTTCAGTCAGTCTGCCTGTTCTGCTCCCAGCTCTGTCTCTGGTGAATCCTCT
>NW_023602176.1:0-14294 GCF_014898055.3 Talpa occidentalis | reverse complement strand
TTTCAGGTCTTACATCCAAGTCTTTCACCCATTTTGAGTTATTTTTGTATATGGTGTTGAGATAGTAATCTAGTTTCATAGTCTCTTAAAGTTGCTTCATGTACAGATATTTTGGGAGTTTGCTGCTCACCTTTATTGAGAGTGTTTCTAAAGCAATTCACCTTTTTTCATAGAAAGAATAAACTTTTATATTCAAACCTCATCATTTGGCATAACATTTAATTAAGTTACAAGAGTATAAGAAGTGCAGTGGGCACAAATCAGGGTTAGAAAGAAGTACAACTGAATCTAAGTATGCCAGCATATTGCAGATGGGAACAAAGGATTTGAGTAAGCATGCTGTGGGCATCTGAGTGTACTGGAGACAGGACAAAGGCTATCAGTTAATCCATCGGAGGTTTGTTAGAACTTTCTGCAGAATAATTTTTTTTTTCTTTCTTAATGTTTCCTGAAACACATTTTCTTGTCTGTAAATGGACAGAGAGGAGAATGTAGACAGGAGCTACACATCTTTGTTTTTAATGGACTTAAGACTTTTATTATATGTGTATAAGGCCAAGTTCTTGCTTACAAAACAACACAGGCAGTTCTGACTTACATAACCAAAGAATGTATTGTTAGATTATTAAGATTGTTGATAGAGTCAATAGGAATGATGTTCAGCCAGATTTGGAATTGGGCAGGAACCTAGTGAAGCTCAAACAGACTGAGGTCACGCCCCCAGGAAATAGTCTGGTGAGGACTTCTCCAGTGGCGCTGGCTTTCTCGGGATTTTTGCCACCAGCCCTTTGTCATTTGTCTCTTGCTGCAGTTGCCGAGAATTCTCTTTTAATGTTGTCATGTGTTTGTGTTACTTCCTTATTATTCCAAACCATGGCCAGAATATCTGCCTAAGTGGGTCTAGAGTCACTTAGCAGCATCTTGGCTGCAACAATGAAGGGAAAGGAATTACCCCCATCTCTAAAAGTAGTCTTCTACGGTGGGGGCATGGCCCTACTGGTATTACCAAGACACTCAGAGGATGGGATTTCCTTCACCCGGAATATGTGTTTGAAAGCATTGGTAGCCAACTATCTATAAAAGTGGATGTACTACAGTTTCTTTGATGTCCTACTATAGAAAATTTAAATTGTTTCCTAGTTTGTTCTGTAAATCTAAGTGTAACTGGACACAGTTTATTAATCTAGTAGGGGAAAATGTTTAACTTAGTTTTAATTTATATTTTTAAATGTAAATTTCTACATGTTCATTGGAATTTTGGATTCCTTGTCAGTTGTTTGACATATTACATATACATTTTTATTGAGATAAAATTTGCATATCAACATTTGTTCTGCTAAAAGTGTATAATTCAGTGGTTTTCATATATTCACAGACTTGTGCAACCATTACTATTATCTAATTCCATAATTTTTTTAATTTAATTTTTAAAAAGATTTATTTATTTATTTATACAAGCACTGGGTTATAGTCAGAAGTGCAGGAGGGTGAGAGAATTCACCAGAGCCAGAGCGGGGAGCAGAACAGGCAGACTGACAAAGTACACTGCTGAGGGGAGCAGCGGGCGCGGCAGGAGAGGTCTCCACGCCATGTGGGACCCTCGCTGGTGGCCGGGGATTGAACTGGCGCTACAGAGGCTGCGGGCAGCTTCGCAGCCCAGCGCTCAACCGCTGTGCCACCCGGGAGGCCCTAATTCCATAAATTTTTACTACCCCCAAAAAACTCCATGCATATGTTTCTGTCTGTAGTTTGTTTTTATAGCATTTTTTGCTGTATGAAATTTATTTTTTTAATTTTTTGATGTTACATTGCATTATAACATTATAAAAGTTTGAGATATGCATCATTGACCATGAAATTTAAATTTTCATATAGTTCAATTGAAATATTTTATGTGTTCTCCTTTTGGCTTATCTTAGAAAGGCCTTTGCCACCCCAAGTTTTGTTGTCGTTGCTCTTGTTAATTAATATTCACTTTATATATCTCTGTAGTATTTTCTATTTTCTTTTCACATTTTTGTCTTTAAGTTCATTGGAATTAATTTTGGCATTAGATGGAATCTAAAAGTGTTCACCTCAAATGATTAGCACATTATGTCAACACCATGTATTGATTTTCCCATTGATTAGAAATGTTGTTGCCTTATTATATGCTAAATTCTTATATATACACATATATCTGTTTTGAGGACTTTCTGTTACAATAGTCTTTTTAAAAAAAATTTTTTTTTTGCATAGAAGAACTGGGGTGTAGGCCAGAGGTGCAGGGGGTGAGAGGATTCACAGAGACAGAGTGGGGAGCAGAACAAGTGGTTTTACTGAATATACTGCTAGGGGGAGCAGCAGGCCACACAGGAGAGGTCTGCTTCTCCATATGTGGGTTAGTTCCTTGACCAGGGATCGAACTCATGCCTTAGCAGTGATAGCACTGAAACTTAACCCCTATGCCGCCAGGGAGGCTGTGTTGCAAGAGTCTGGCTATTCTGATATGAGTACGAGACTTTTTAAATAAAAAATTAAGAGGTTTTTGTAGTTGGTTTGGTAAATAATTGTCTTTTAGTGATTGTTTTTATAAAATTAATATCATACTTTTAAAGTTTTGTCAAACTGGGTGGTGGTTTTCAGCTTCAGGAAACTTTCATTCTTTATTTTTAGTTTACTTGTTCATAGTTTGTCAAATATAAGTTTTGTTGGGTTAATAAATTGAGCCAAGCAAAAGTAAGGGGAGTTTATTAAAGAATCATGACTGAATACTTGAGACTGAGAAAAGCTTGTCAATAGTTCTAGGAAAGCTGTCTGAAATTCTGAGACTTACAATGATAATTTTATATAGTCTTCAATGAGAACATTTTACATTTTCAAAGAGAAAGTACAAGCAGGTGTCTGGTTAGTGTATTTATTTGATGTTGACTATGCATTGAGGATAACAAAAGGGTTGTTAAAATTTAGCCTTTCTATTAGAGCCTTATCCTCTGGGAACTGGGAGTTTTAGCAATGCCATAAACCTTGAAGTTTGTCTTTGAATTTACTGATTTGCTCAGAGACAACTTTTTTGTTGTTGTTGACACACTTCTTCTCGAGGCTAGTCCAGCTCTTTGGATTGAGTGCCATAGTTGAGACCCTTTTAATTGCTAATTTTAGTTTACAGTGCTTTTTATACCTTACTCAGTATAATGGTTAAATACTGACAGTTGTTTTGAGCTTACATAGGTATTTAGTGCTTTTTAATTAGTGTTTAGAGCACTGTTTTGTCTGAGAACTAAAATTATAACATGGAATTTCCTTATGAAGAAAGCTACAGCATTGTAAGCATTCCGTGATTTTTCTACAGATTGAATATCACAAGCTTGAATCAGGTGACTGTTTTGATGGGGGAGAGAGGAGCACTTCAACTGCCAGTCTTCTTTGAATCTAAGATGGATTGCCGTACCAAGACTACATTTAACCCATAATATGGTTGACAAGTAGCTCACACATTTTATTTTTTTTTATTTTTTATTTTTTAGAGATTTATTTATGCATACAAGAACTGGGGTACAGGCCAGTGGTTTGGGGAGGGTGAGAGGATTCACCAGAGACAGAGTGGGGAACAGAACAGAAAGATTGACTGAAATACACTGCTGAGGGGAGCAGCGGGCAAGTCAGGAGAGGTCTGCTGTGCCATGTGGGTAGCTCCCTGCCTGGGATCAAACTCGTGCTGCAGTGGCTGCGGATAGCTTTACAGGTGCGTCTTAACCCCTTGCACCACCAGGGAGGCCCAGCTCAAACATTTTAATGTCAAACATTTGAATGCTACTTCTCTTTACTTTCCAAAGATGTTGACGAACTTGTATGAGGCTAGAAAAGTTCTACCTATACTTAAGACATGTTTTTCTTCCTGTCTATTGACCTGGCAATAGATGTTCAACACCTAGTGGAAAGGCACCCAGTAAATTCAGGATTGTTTCTTAGTTTAGCGGGGGAATCTTCCCCTACCTGTGTTCATGCTTGGTACTGATATTTTCAAGCATTTTCTATACTCTTCCCCAGCTTTGGTTTTCTTTCTTTTGCAAACTTTGCCCTATTATATGAATCCTTTTGAAGCTATTGTTAGCTCTGGACTCTAGCTTAATTGGATTGAATGAGCATGGGTAATTCTGGGCATTAACTTCCTTAATTTTAAAAGAGACTACTACTACCTATTAAATCGCAAAATTGTTATGAAATTCATGTATTGAAGGGGGAAGGGAGGAGGACAGGGGCAAGGGAGGCAGTGGGTATTGGTGTGGGTGTTTTGGTGGAAGGTGAGTAGAACATGTGCACATATAGAAAAAGCAAAAATGTAACACTAAGATTTAGATAAAAAAAGTTTTTCTAAATTTCTGCTGAGTGAGACCCTAAATAAGGGACCAGGAAAAAGACTAATTATAATAAAGTAAAAATCAAAATCAACAAGCAACTATAAACCTGAGACACACTACAGGGTGGGAGAGAAGGGAGTAGGATCAAAACAAGGAGGGGTGGGAATTGTATGGGGACTATAAACAAGATGAAAATGCATACATTGTGCAAAAATGAAAAATGATGTAAAATATATAAAAATAAAGTATAATACTCAAAAATTAAAATATGTTACCCCCATGAACATGAAAAAAAAATAAATAAAATAAGAAGTTTTTCAACTGCGCAATGCTATGGGAATCTGAAATACCTGTGTTGTCATAAGACAACTGCTTTGTAGAGAAGTGGTGAATAGTCCCAGAGTCACAAAAATGGTCAGAAAAGCACATTACCATTTTTAAATTGATTATTTTATTCTGGTTTGACCTTACTATCATGTCTTAAATATTGCTTCTAATCCTTTGGAAATGGCCAAATAAAAGGAACAATTGTCTTTGAAAACATACTTGTCTACTCCAGCTGTTTCATCTGGAACTTAGTCCTCTGTTTATGTAATGACAGTTGTCTGATGAGAGAGATTAGGCACTCAGTATTTTGAAAACAGGTTAAGTAATAAGATCAATTTTCATCTTAAAGGCTTACACAATTTAAATGAAAGAGATGGCATTATATAAATAAAGAAGCTGAGCATGATCCCTTCCAGCTCCATACATGTTGCTGCAAATATTACTCAACAATAATAATAATTGCGTAATATTCCATTGTGTATATGTATGACATCTTCTTGATCCAGTCATCTATTTTTGGGCATTTGGGTTGTTTCATAGCTTAGCTATTGTAAATAGTGCTGCTATAAACATAGGGGTGTAGGATGCTCAGCGAAATAAGCCAGAAAGAGAAAAAAAGAAAAATACCAGATGGTCTCACTCATAGTAGGAATTTAGAAAACCTAAATAAGGGACCAGGAGAAACACTAATTATAATAAAGAAAAAATCAAAATCAACAGCACCTGTAGATCAGAGACACACTACTGGGGGGAGGTGAGGAGAGGAGGGATTAGGGTCAAAATAAGGGGGGGGGGTGGGAATTGTATGGGGAATGTAACCAAAATGAAAATGCATACATTGTGAAGAAATGAAAAATGATGTAAGAATTATATAAAATAAAATAATAAAAAAATAATAAAGAAGCTAATGCTTTCTACTTTGTTTTCAATTTAGAGACAATAGTGTTTTTTTTTTTTAAGATTTATTTATTTATTTGTACAAGCACTGGGTACAGTCAGAAGCATGGGAGGGTGAGAGAATTCACCAGAGCCAGAGAGGGGAACAGAACAGGCAGACCTGACAAAATACACTGCTGAGGGGAGCAGCGGGCGCTGCAGGAGAGGTCTGCGCGCCATGTGGGACCCTTGCTGGCGGCGGGGATCGAACCGGCGCTGCAGAGCCTGAGGGCAGCTTCGCAGCCCAGCGCTCAACCGCTGTGCCACCAGGGGAAGCCAATAGATAGTGTTTTTAATTAAAACCAAACGAGTAGGAAAAATTAAATTGATTTGGAAATATTATATAGAAACCTTGAAGGCAACTAGTGATATCTTATTGAGGTTTTGATTTGCATTTTTCTGATTATCAGTGATGATGATTGTTTTTTCATATGCCTATTAGCCATCTGTATATCTTCTTGGAGAAGTGTCTATTTAGCTTTTCTGCTCATATTTTGATTGGGTTGTTTTTCTCTTTGGTGAGTTGTATGAGTTCTTTGTAGACCTTGGGTATTAGTTCCTTGTGGAATGTATGATGTGCAAATATTTTCTCCCATTCAATGGTCAATCTAGTCCTGTTGACACTGGAGCTGGATAATTCTTCATTGTAAGGAACCTTCTTGTCTATTATAGAATGTTTAGAAGTATCCCTGGCCTCTACGCACTATATGGCAATAGCACTTCACATTTGTCCCCAATTGTAACCACCAAAAATGTCTTTAGACATTGCAAAATGTCACTTTGGTGATGAAATATCACTGCCCCCCTAGTGAGAACCACTATTTTAAAATTCATTCATTTTTGCTTCTGTATCATGTTTCACTATATACCCCCCCCCAATTTTTCTGTTTTCCGGTTATTTCCAAAGTTTTATCTATTATGAATACTGTTGTAATAAGCACATTTGTTCATGTTTCCTTCTGCATACATGTGAGGTTTTCTCTAGGGATTGAAAATATTGTGTCCTAGTATATATAAATAAATTTATATCTATATTTTTATCTACATATATATTTTCAGCTCTACCAGATATTACTTAAGCGTTTCCATAATGGTGGTACTAATTTATATTCTTACCAGTTGAACAAGAGAGATCCCATTGCTTCATCTCCTTACCAACATTTGGTATTACCAGATTTTGAAATTTTTGTATATCTGATGGGTATAAGTGATAGTTATTGTGGCTTTAGTTTTCATTTCTTTGGTTATCATAGTGATAAAAATATTACTCAGTATAACTATATCCAAAGAAGAATTAAATTTTTACCATATAATTTATTCAGAATCCAGAAACCTTCCTAATTTATGAGGGCTAATTATTTTAGGGTAATTTTAAAGTAATGTTTGAGCTTCTGTGATTAGCTCTAAGAAGTGGTTTTAGTAATCAAATTTAATGTGTCATGTTTATACTCCCGCAGTTTCTGTTTTCAAACCAGCTGATGATTTAGTCATAATACTGTTCTTCCTTTTAGAAATTATTATTACCAATGGTGATTGCTGTCTGTGTTTAGGGAGTGGCTCAAATACTTTAATACTAGAAGTTAATTTCCTCAGTGTTTGCTGGATGCTCTTGTTCACAGAGTCACCTCATTACTAATAGCTGCATGCTAGATTTGTCTCTTTGACATTGTGATCTCCTAGAAGACTATGTTTTTTTCCACACCACATAAAATTGTTTGCGTTTTTAGTTTATTTTCTGAGTCATCTTGCTAAATGCAATGTGAGATTATGAAAGATGTTTCTGACTTTGTACCTATCTTGAAGACAATTTAAAATTCAAAAGGTGGATATAACATATATTATAAAATAAATTAGAGTTGTATAAATATATAATAGTATGAAGAGGTAGAATTCCTATGAATTTTGTTTATATGATCCAATTTAAGTAAAGTTTTGAAGAAATGATTCTGGTAAGTTATGAGGACAGGAGGAAATTATGTATTACATAGAGTTGATTTGACGTTATGTTAGGATGTAGTGGGGAAAATGGCTATATTAATCAAATTTTCCTTAATGCTTAGACATCCTGTTCTCTTCAATATATAGTTTCAGGGTGACTTATCCACTTACTTTCAAAGTGCTTTTCTGTTTAAATAGTCTCTCCCAGTTCCTCAATAAGTCCAAAAGATATGCTAGTACTTTGATCTGGGGCATCTTCACAATAAAACTGTATATGAGTTTTATATTCTTCACTAACCAGGTAAATTTATTGTTTGAACATCACATTTAACCATAAAACAATTGTTAATCTTGGAAATGTTCCTATATTAGCCCAAGTGATAACATATCTGAACTATATAGTACTAAGTCTGAGTGTTCTATCTTGGAGGCACACAGTTATATGATACCAGAGGGAAGAGGAAGAGTCTCCTTCATTAGGTTCAGAACTAACCATAAGCAAAATTTTGATAGCATCTGTTTTAGACATAATTTCATTCCTTTTTATACTTATGTAAAGCTTCCCAATGACCCTCTTCTTAGCCCCTAATACCTTTATGTTTGCCTTAAGTAACCTATACTTGGACTCTCTATTTGGGCCTATGAATTACCATCATCCCAAGGGTCTTTTGCTCACAATTATGTACCTTTTCTGTCACATCTGGGTGTCTGTTCTTTTGTAGTAACTGCTCTTACTCAAGAATTAGGAGGTATTACTTCAAACATCAGCCCCTTAAACTATCAAGAAAGTCAAAAAGTACAAATTTCCAATTATAAGGTAAATAAGTTCTGGGTATGTAATATACAGCATTACATAGTTAAAAGTACTGTATCATGCATGTGAAAGTTAACTAACAGTCGATTTTTTAATAGTTATTTGATTAATTTTTTAAACAATTTTGAGTGTGTTTTATTTTATTTTTAAAGGTTTATTTATTTATTTATATAAGCACTGGGTACAGTCAGAAGCGCGGGAGGGTGAGAGAATTCACCAGAGCCAGAGCGGGGAGCAGAGCAGGCAGAAGGACCGAAGTACACTGCTGAGGGGAGCAGCGGGCGGCAGGAGAGGTCTGCGCGCCATGTGGCACCCTCCTCCGGTGGCCGGGAAACAGCCGGGGATTGAACTGGCGCTGCAGAGGCTGCAGACAGCTTCACAACCCAGCGCTCAACCTCTGTGCCACCGGGGAGGCCCTATTTGATTAATTTTTAACTGAGGTAATAATTGAGGTACCTCCATTAGGTATTACTACCATAATGTACCCATCACCAACTCACCCTTATTTCAATACCATAGACCATTGTGTTTCCGTCCCTCTTCGTTCTTTCCTCTATCTCCCTCTTCCTTCCCCCTTAGTGCTTCAATTCTGTAGTCAGCTATTAAGGGTTAGTTTTTAAACTTGTTTTTATCTGACTTAATTTAGTTACTTTCTATTACACCTATGAGTGATACCATCTGGTATTTATCTTTCTCTTTCTGACTTATTTCACTTAGCGTTATCTTTTTAAGCTCCATCCTTTTTGCTGCAAATATCCTGAATTTATCTTTTTTGATCACTGAGTAGTATTCCATTGTGTATATATACCACGTTTTCTTGAACCATTCATTTGTTCTGGAACACTTAGGTTGTTTCCATAGTTTAGGTATAGCAGCAGCAGAAAAAGAGTAGATCTTAGAACTTGTCATCACAAGGGAAAAAAGCAACTATGTGTGATGATAGATATTAGCTAAACTTAATTGTGTTAAATCATTTTGCAATATGTATATATATTGAATTATTATGTTGTACAACTAAAACTATTATAATGTTATAATGCAATTACATCTAAAAGTGATTTAGACAACAACAAAAATAGATACATTGAAGTTCATCAAAATAAAAAACTTTTAGGCATCAAAGGATACAATCAAGAGAGTAGAAAGATAATCCACAGAATAGGAGAGAATATTTGAAAATCATATACCTGATAATAGATTAATATGTATAATATATAAAGAAATCCTACAACTCAGCAAAAAACCAAACAACTCTATTAAAAATGGGTAAAGGACTTACATGTATTTCTTCAAGAAAGATAAACCAAAAGCCAATAAGTGTATGATAAGGTGTTCAACATCACTCCCAACCAGGGAAATGTAAATCAAAACCACAGTGAGATACCACTTAACCTTTAGTAGGATGGTTTTAAATAAAAAAAAATCAGATAATTACTAGTATTGGTGAGGAGATAAAGTGATTAGAACCATCACATACCAATAGTGAGAATGTAAAATGGTACAGCTACTTTGGAAAACAGTGTGGCAGTTCCTCAAACAATTAAACATAGAGTTATCATTTGACCCAGCAATTCTCCTTATAAGTATTACTCAAGAGCATTAAAATACAAAAAATTTGCATGAAAGTTTATAACAGAAACAACCATAATGTTCATCAACTGACAAATGGATAAGCAGTGTTATAAATACACAGACATACAAAGGAATAAATAACTGATACAAACTACAGCATGGATGAATTTTGAAAATATATTAAGTGAAAAATGCCAGTCACAAAATACCATATATTATAAAATTCTATTCATATGAAATGTCCAGGAAAGGAAAATCTATAAAGGTGGAAGGTAGATTAGTGGTTACTTAGCATTGGGGAGGGGAAGGCTTTTAGGTGGGAGAGTAATAGCCAAAGGTTTAGACCTTGTTTTTTTTTTTTTTGAGGTTGAGAAAATGTTCTAAAATAAACTGTGGTGATGGTTGTGCTTATCTGCAAATATACTAAGTTACCGAATTCTACACATTAAATGTGTGAATTATGTGGTATATAAATTATTTCAATAAAGCTGTTTAAAAGATAGTGCTGACCATCCCACACCCCATGAGACCTGAGCTGCTGTGCCCACCACCCAGTAAATGCCCAGAATAGTGGGAGTGAAGGAGCCACACACAACAGTAGCCCCAACTACAGCAGACCAAACCCAAAAGCAAACAATGGGGAGAAAGAGAAATACAAATGGCCAAGCAAGTCCTCAGGGGTAGTCATATCACACAGAGAGAAAATCAATCTCTGGAACCCAACCCACAAAAGACACATGGAAAAACTTTTTCCTATCATACAGAATTCAAAATGGCTATAATAAAGAAAATCAAAGAAATGGAACAAAGCAAAGAAAACTTATAACAGTTCAGAAATATGCATGAAAACACAAATGTAAATGAATGCTACGAGAAACACAGTCAATGAACAGAAGATCAAAATTGAAGCTTTCAATAAAGTAACGGAACTGCAGGATGTATAAAGATCAATGGAGGAGACGAAAAATTCTGGAGAAAGACATGGTAGTAGAATAGACCAAATGGAAGACTAAATCAGTAAACTGGAAGACACAAATAGGAAAATAATCAAGATAGAAAAAGAGAAATACAAAGAGAAAAAAAATGAAGGAACAGTTGGAGAATTATCTGAGAAGAAGAAAGGAAAAATAAGAATCATGGATATCCCAGGAGAAGAGAGAAGGGAACTGAGAAATTATTTAAATAATTAATGGAAGAAAACTTCCCAAACTTGAAGAAGGAACTGCACGTATAAATTCAAGAAGCTGGGCCATTAGAGAAGAACAAAGACCCCCGGGAGACGCGCACACAGCCCGGGCTGCCGGTAAGCTTGCGTGGAAAAACGGCATGCTTGGCGGCGCGCTTGAAAAGGCTTGAAAAGCAAATGCAGACGGAATCGCCGCTGCCCAGGTCCCCGCGCCTGCGACCTAGGCTTGCGGGGAGATGCGCGGAGGCCCTCACGGGGGTGAAAGTCCCTCACTGAGTGAGCAGGAACCAGGCGCCCAGGCACGGGAGCGGGTGCAAAAGGCGCCATTCCTGCGCCACTGAACTGGGCTACAGCCCGCGTCCTGGACCTGAGGGCTTTGGAACTGAGGCCCGGGGCACGAAATTTGGGGCGTGGGTTCTCCACGACGGTGGGGCACAAGGCAGACACAGCACCCCAAAGCTGTTGAGGTTTACCCTACCATTCCCACTCTGTTCCCTGTCCCAAGGGGTGGGGGTAGGCGAAAAACAGCCCCCCAAGGACAATAGGAGAGATCTCTGGCGCCACCTAGCGACCAGAAAAAAAAATTCACTAACACCCCATAGAACAGGAAATTTCTTAAGACTGCTTGAAAAGGGCAGAAGGCTTCTGGAGGACCCAGTGGCCAGCCGGGAAGTTAGCCCATGCCAGGCCCCTTCCGACCAGCAGTCTGAGCCCACAGAGGAAGGAGGCACCCACGTCCGGGGCAGACCGGGTGCGCAGAAGAGTGTGCCTGAAACCGGAGGTGCAGGGACTGCATCCCGCTTCGCCATTTTAGAACAGGGACATTTCTTCAGTAAAAAACTGCCTAAATACCAGCAGAAAGCTGCCCCAGAAGCCAGAGATGGCTCCTGGAGGAGCCAGAGGGGAGCGGAGAAGTTCACCCAAGATGCCACCCAGTCCGAGCAACACAGTGTCCCAATGCATACGACAAATTAGAAAACAGACAGTAGGGAGTAGAAGAACCACACGCAACCTAACAACTCCTCAGGAAAGAAGCACACCACAAAAAGAAAACCATTCCCCAGATTGCAACGACAGCAACTTGGAAGAACGTCTGAGCCTTTCAGAAAGAGAATTTAAAATTGCCATGATTAAAAAAGTGATAGATCAGAAGAAGGAAATTGAGTCCCTAAAGAGGGAAAACAATGGTCAGAAGAATGAAATTGAGTCCCTAAAGAGGGAAGTAAAAGAAATGCAGGAGATCAAAGAATTAATGGAGGAACTAAAGAACTCTGGGAAAAGCAATGAAAGCAGAATAGATGAAATGGAAGAATGAATAATTAGTCTTGAAGACACAGAAATAAAAAGAACCAAAACAGAAAAGGAAAGAGAAGTACGAAGGAAAAAAGAATGAAGAAAGACTTCGGAATTATCTGACTCCATGAGGAAAGGAAATATAAGAGTTATAGGAATTCCAGAAGGAGAGGAGAGAGATGTAGGAACAGAGAAAATATTCCAGGAGATAATTGAAGAGAACTTCCCAAATGCGAAGAAGGAGCTGAAAATTGATATACAAGAAGCAAGAAAAACACCAAACTTCCACGACGAAAGGAAAAACACAGCAAGACACATAATAGTAAAGCTCCCAAGAATCCAGGACAAGGAAAAAATAATGAAGCTGACAAGAGGAAGAAAACAGATAACATTCAAAGGAAAACCAATCAGGCTGACATCAGACTTCTCTGAAGAAACACTACGGGCAAGGAGAGAGTGGAGGGACATAGTCAACAGACTCCAAGAAAACAGATGCCAACCAAGAATACTCTATCCCGCAAAGCTCTCTTTCCTCCATGAAGAAAGAATATGGACCTTCCCAGACAAAGAGAAACTCCGGAATTTCATTACGACTAAACCCCCACTCCAAAAAATACTACAAGGAAATCCTAAAGCCAGAACCTCAGGGGACGAATAACAACGAAAGAAGACCAAAAAAAAAAAAGTTATTAAAAGAATAATAAATAAAATCAAAGGAAAGACAAACACAATGGCAAATACAGATGCTAACATATCAATATTAACTCTAAATGTAAATGGACTAAACTCTTCAATAAAAAGACACAGAGTTGCAGCCTGGATTAAGAACGAAACCCAAACTTTTGCTGTCTCCAGGAAACACATTTAGCTACAAAAGATAAAAAATAGGCTCAAAGTCAAAGCATGGAAAACAATCCTACAAGCAAATGGGCCCAAAAAGAAAGCAGGAACAGCTATACTTATTTCAGATAAAACAGACTTCAAACTCAAAAAATAAAAAAGAGACCCCAATGGTCACTACATTATGATCAAGGGGACAATACTTCAAGAAGAAATAACATTCATTAACATATACTCACCAAATGAAAGAGCACAAAATATATCAGACAACTTTGTCCTCTCTGAAAAACAGACATCAGAGAAAACACATACGTCGTGGAGACTTCAACACACCACTATCAACAATGGATAGATCAACAAGACAAAAAATAAGTAAAGAAACTAAGCTCTAAATAAGGACCTAGAGCATTGGGCTTAACAGACATCTGTAGAACACTAAACCCAAAAAAACGGAAGTAAAAAGTAGTAAACATTTCTTCAAGCGCACACAGATCATTCTCCAGGATCGATCACATACTGGGGCACAAGACAAACATCAACAGATACACCAAGATTGAAATCATACCAACCATCTTTTCTGACCACGAAGGCATCAAACTAGAAATAAACCATAAAAAGAAGGCAAGGGAACTATGCTACCTCATGGAGATTAAAACCACACTACTGGAAGACCACTGGACTAACGGGAGATCAAAGAAGAAATTAAAAATTCTTTGAATTGAATGACAAGGAGGACACCAATTATCCTAAATGTATGGGATGCAGCAAAAGCAGTAATAAGAGGAAAATATATAGCAATAGAAGCTCACATCAAAAAAAACAAGAAAGAACTCAAGAAACAACCTAATCTCGAAGCTCAAAGATCTAGAAAAAGAACAACAAAAAACCCCAAAACCAGTAGAAGAAAGAAATAATACAAACCCAAAGCAGAAATAAAACGAAATGAAACTAAAAAACAATCCAAAAGATCAATGAAACCAAGAGCTGGTCTTCGAAAAATCAATAAAATAGACAAACCCCTAGCCAGGCTCACAAAGGAAAAAAAGGA
>NW_023602175.1:0-14296 GCF_014898055.3 Talpa occidentalis | reverse complement strand
AACTGTTTCACTTTTTCAAACACATGGCACAGATGTGGCTTCCTTAGGTTGTTTAAGAAAACTAGTATTTTGAAGGCAAAAAAATAAATTGCCATGATCACTCTTATAAATTTTATAGATTTTTATAAAGCCACTAGACTTCAAAGATGAAAAATGATGAGTATATGAATCTAAAACATTAGACCTTTCAATTTTGTAGTCGTGACTACAGTCCTGTGGTGATGATATTGTCAATTCTACTTTTTATTTAGATTCAGCTAAGTTAAATTTAGCATGACTATATTCAAAGAGAATAAATCTGTTACTAAGATGAAGATTGAATTATAGGTAGACAAACACATTAAAGAAAAAAAAAATTTCAATAGTGCAAAGTTAGTCACATTTTATTTAAGAATGATAGCTACATCTACACTTATTATGTTTCTTGTCTGTTTCTCTCACTAGAATCTAAGTTTGATTGAGTGCAGGATTTTTGTCTGTTTTGTTCTCTGACATATCCCAGGGCTTATATCTGTGCCTAGCAGATAGCAGACGCTTAATAAATATTATGAATGAATAAATGAATTTCTCAATCAATTTATTTAATAATAGCATATATCATTACAGTGTATCAACATATAAATAACAACATACACAAAGGAAAGACAAATGGGGAAACAAGCAAGGCCATATCAATTTCAATCAGAATGAATGACTTCAGGGCTGCAACACTCAGCCTTCTGTTATGTAGATGTCTATCTTGCACATGGTAACAATGTCTAGTCAGTTCCATCTGTGTGAGGAGTTTCAATTAAATTGGGGATTATTACACACAGGTGCAAATGTCTCATTCATTGAAAGGAATCAAGGTTTTCTCAGAATGAATGAGATGGGGGATGCCATAGGTCCCAGGTTACCATTTTCAAAAAAAGCAAATACAAAGAACAATTCAGAGAAAGGTTCTAGTTTATCTTTTTGAATTATTGAATGATTATGCAGTTGCAAAGAAACAGAGGTATTATTTATCTGAAGATAACATATTCATACAAAAAGGACAGATACTAGTAATACACTATGTTGATAGCAAAATATTGATGATATCACCATCAAACAACAGATAACATTACAGAATATTCTTTATCTAGGAAAACAGTTGGATTTTTCCATCATTTTAACTTATTTTTTTTTGATAGCATGCTCCCAAAACTAGACATGCTTGCAAAATTTATTCAGCATTTTGGTTTTAAGAGTTATATCTCCAACCCCTTTATTACAGGGGTGGAAAGGAGAGTCTATACATACTATCTATAATGTACATTAAAACACTTTATTTCACAGTGAACAGGCAAATTTGAAAAATAAACTTTAAAGAAAACAACTGTTTATATCAGAAATCAAACACACAAATTCATGGATATTTACTTCTAGAAAATCTATCCTTATAATTAAGAGTGATATATAATTTCATCATTTATGTACAATGACCTCATTTCAAGATACGGGAGTTAATGTAAGAATCACAAAGTGATTCTTTTCAACAAGTATTTATTTTGAGAAAGATGAGGTTTATTTCTTCTTTTGTTCTAATATCTCAGAAAAGTCACAGAACTTAAAATTTTTTTTCTGGTAGTCCAGAGTTTGGTGATCCAGAAAGAATCCCACATCAAAAATTAGCTTAAATTTACTACCCCGTAGAACGAGACTCGCGCCTTAGTTAGGAATGGTCGAACCGCGTGGAACTCATTTCTTTCTTGATCAATTTCTTAAAATAGGATTCTTCATCAGAGGCTGAAAAAAGGAGGACTGTACTGAAGTATGACTTTCCATTACTGTGTCTTTTTTAGGAAAAGAAATATATATATTGCTTTTCAAGTCCCATGCAAATATTACAAAATTAAGTTGGAAGGTATGTATATTTTCATTCTTACATAGAACTGCTGTTGGCTGGTTTGCATTCTAAAATCATAAAGTTCTGATCAAGGTTTGGCAGATTAACATTAAATTGCTAGCTGGTGATGCAACACAGATAAAATGAATTGCAATATATGGAAGTTTCGCTCTGGCATTTTCATACTTTGATTTTAATGTTAATTTTGAGAATAATTTGACATTACCAAAAACCTAAAACTAAAATTACACAAGCTAAAAACTCAGTTACATAAAATACTTCCATTTTATTTAGAGTAAGGGCATCATAAATAATTAAAAATATGTTCTGCCTAATGAGACAGTGAGCTGAGGATAAATAACTTTAAATTAGATAGAAAAGGTCACCGATTGTTGATCTCCTTGACTAGAATTAACTCTAAAGGGCATGTTTGACTTTACAAGAGAAAAATATATAAGGTATCCTATCATTTGAAAGGCAATTTTATGAGAATCTCTTTGGAAAAGCAGCACTAAAATTTAGAGTATTTTTCATTTTGTGATGTGACTGAAAAAAAGCAATCAGATTTTTCTTAGTTCTTAGGAGAAATCCAATAAAATACATTATGTATTTGTCACTGGTCAGAGAGAAAAACAATCGGTGCACAAAACCCTTTTCTCATTAAATATAGATTTAAAAGTTCCTTTCTAAAGCGTTCAGTTGCATAAAAATGCTCATTAAATTCTTCACATTCATAGCTTCACTATTATGGACAGACAATACAAATAATTATCCAGTGATTAAACTACCTGAAAATTATAATTTTAAACATTATTACATTGATGTTTTAAAAAGCAGAACATAATAGTATGGGGTTTACTACTAGATATTTTTATGAGATTGGTTGTCGAATTTTTTCATGTTCACCATTTTATCCTTCAGAGTCTTAGCATTTCATACATTTCATACAACTAGAATATGACAGTCTCTATTTTTCCAATCTGAACATTTTTCCAAGAATAACAAGGCAACAAAAATAATACAAATAGAAGCATTCAGGACAAACCTATTCAAAGCCTCCACAACACACACATCACCATGCTAAGTGGAGGATATTACCTCCCAGTCACCTAGCTGGGGAATTAAAATTGCCTGTGAACAAAACGGAAAAACATAAAGCATAGACCAAAACTTACCATAATTGTGGTTACAACCACTGTTCTATTCTCAATAGCTGCTGTGTCATTGCCAAGAGTGGGTACATCTTGAATCAGAACCAATTTATCCATGTCATTCCAATAACCAACCTACCAAACAGAGAAAATCATTGAAAACACGTTTTAGAAGCATTTCCTATAGTTCTTATTGGAACAAAGAGGGATATAAAAGTGTCTGGAAATTCTCTTAATTGAGGATGAGCCAGTTTTCCTTATATTTACCATACTGCCTGGTTACACTATGGCAATTATACAATTTACGATCACAGAGCAGTCAAAAGACATCGGGAATGTGTCATTTAAAAGTGAATATAAATACATATAATATCATTTTATGTTGGTTCTTTGATTCTTTCTCCTGATGGACTGACTGGCATCCTCTTAAATTTCTTATGTGATTTTTTCAGTAACTTTACAGGTCATAGGGTAAAATGAGGAGGGAGATTTACAAAAGGGATATGGAAGAGCTATTTTCAAATAACCAAGACTTGTAAAAGGAATATCGAAATCATTTTTGGATTATAACCACTTACCATCTTACATTTCCAAAAGGCTAAATGCATCAGAGATGAGTATTAATGAATGATATTTTCCCTTTCAAAAATTTAAATTTGTGTTTTTATTTTGAAAACCTCACATTACATTCTCATTTAGAAAAACAACAAACACTGTTCCATAAAAGATATTAAGTAATTGGTTAAGCTATTTACAAAGTAGTAAAGTCCAAGGAGGTCCTTTGTCCCTTAGTTTCTTTGTCTATGCAGACCATTAAGTGATAGTAATGACTACTATTACCATTGACTGCTGTCTCTGTGGCAAACACAATATGCGATGTTTTTCGTGCACTTTGGTTTATACACAGAGGTAGGTACTATTATCTTGCTTAATTGAGAATTGAGTACTCACATTAAGAAGTTAAATAAATTATGCAAGGTTATACTTTAGTGGGGCCAGTACTCAAAACTCATGTCCATACGACAGCAAGTCTATTTACGTTACTGTTATGTTACACAGCTTCCCAAATAGTTGTTGATGTAAAACTTGCCAAACTTCTTTCTTGAGTTTCTGGATGTAATTGCCAAAATGTGTTTGTGAAAAACAAACAAGCAAACCCACAACATGTGTAATTGCTCTCTGTTAGGTATTCACTACTTGTTGTAATTTGTTTTGGAAGTCCTTTTTACTCCCTCCAAGTTTCTTCACTATTATATTAATATTTGTGAACATACTGAAATAAAGTAAGTATTAACATATCAGAAAGAAGCACTGTATTATTTACAAATGTTGCATATCTAATTCGATAACAGATGAGGAAAATTATTTTCATTAATTTAACTCACTATACTGGTTTGATCTGAAATTATGAGTATCAACTCAGCAATTATTTTCAATTGTCCATGAGAATCTACTTATAGCTATTTAATAATTCAGTAAAGAGTCTCTCTGGTGGCAGTGGGGTTGAGGACAAAGCATTATCAACCTTCGCAGTCACTGCAGCACGAATTTGATCCCTGGCCAGAGAGCTAACCCACAGGGCACAGCAGACCTCTCCTGTCTCGCCCGCTGCTCCACTCAGCAGTGTATTTCAGTAGATCTGTCTGTTCTGCTTCCAACTCTGTCTCTGGGAATGCTTTCACCACCCCGCACCCCAGTCTATACCTCAGTTCTTGTATGCATAAATAAATAAATCTTTTAAAAAAATCAGTGAAAATTTCATTTAAAGACAAGTATGCCTTTGAGCCGCATCCTCCCCTCAATCCTACATATACTTTAAAAAACTACCATGTCGGGCCTCCCTGGTGGCGCAGTGGTTGAGCGCTGGGTTGCGAAGCTGCCCGCAGCCTCTGCAGCGCCGGTTCGATCCCTGGCTGTTCCCCAGCCACTGGAGGAGGGTCCCACATGCCACGCAGACCTTTCCTGCCGCCCGCTGCTCCCCTCAGCAGTGTACTTCGGTCCTCCTGCCTGCTCTGCTCCCCGCTCTGGCTCTGGTGAATTCTCTCACCCTCCCGCACTTCTGACTGTACCCAGTGCTTGTATAAATAAATAAAAATAAATCTTTAAAAAAAAAAACAAACTACCATGTCACTTGTTTCCTGTATTTAATTCTCCTTTCCACATGGCAGCTACATGACAAGAAACAGGTTTTCCAGTTTAGCATTCCATTAAAATGCACCCACACTACAGATCTCAGCAGCCTAATCTCCAGGAAAGGCAATTTTTCCTTATTTATGACTTCCCATAACAGATAAACCACAGAGCTGGGACATATCCTGGAGAGTTCTCAGATGTTGTCAAGACTGACATTTTGCATTTAAAAACAACATGTGAGTTTATCACTATCTATTCCCCAAAACAGATGACTATGATAGATCAGTGATAGATCTCACATGAGCCATGAATTATTGGAAAGTAGGCCCTGACGGGACGGACAGTGACAGAGGGGACAACTTTCTAAAGAAAGTAATCTTAATATTGGCCCTTGTCCCTCACATGAAATGGAGTTTCTCCCGTTAGTTCTTCACATTTTACAGTTTACTAACAACTCTTCCCTCTGATCTCATTTACTCAGACAAAAAACTAGGTATATTCCTAGAGATTGAAATTGGATGAAAGAAATTTTGTAGTGCTAGAGCAAAACTATGAAGCATTTACTTGTTTGTTTGGATTTCTCCAGGTGAATAGTGTGCAAACATAACTATCATTTGGCACATGAATAATCATCTCTATTAATGGTGGACTCTGCTTGAAATGCACAGATTGCCCCTGTTGCACTCAAAGTTGGTACCTTGGAGAGCAGAACTGAAAAGTTGGCTTATTGTTCATACCAGCACTAAAAGAACCCTTATGGGACTTGGAACTGATAATCTTTTCTCAGAGTCAAAAGTGAGCCCTGGAGTTAGGTGAGGCGCCTTGCTTTTCACCACAGCACCACCTCTTTCTAGATGAACACCTCTAAACAGGAGATATATGTATTGGCATTGTATTGATCCAGGCTGAGGGAGAGGTGGGAAAGACTTAACTAGTTAAAAGCAGTTTCAGGGCATTGATAAAGAGACACAGGAGGCAAGGAAGAATAAAAGTCTGGCTCTGCCTAGGGGCCAAGCCTCTGTAAGCAGGATATAGACAAGAGCTGAATTAAGCCAATCTGAGACACTTTGTAGGTGAGATCTCCAAAGCCTTCTCAGATTATGCATCTGTCACTGAAGGTTTTAAAGGGGAAGCAGGTCCACTGTTCCAAAGAGAGTTCCAGGTTCCAGACACCATCTCTCTCATACTCATCTTCTGAACCTTCCCTCGCAGTACCTATCCTTTCCTCTTTTACTGTCAATTGAATTGTACGCTTATATTGTTGCCATGTGAATTTCCCCCAATAAAATCACAATTATATTGTGATTATATGAGTAGCCTGATTGTGAGCGAAACCTCTTCTCTTTGGTGGAAGCCAGCATCTTTGAGATCTGAAACTCTCCCCAACAGCAGGTTACTTAGTTTCTTTGAGGCCTTACTTTTCTATAAAATGAGATATATAAATCTTATTGTCAGATTGTTGTGTGCATTGATTATAAAAATGCACTTAAATTTTCCACTATTGTGTCTGACATATAGCCTGCTTTCAATAAACATAATTTTTACAATTAAAAATTCCTGAAACCTTGCAGTTCCGGTGCTGGAGTGTGCCTATTGGTGTCCCTGAGGGTTACTGGAATGATAAGAAGATTCCACCACCTTTAGGAGATGGGGCTTCAGAAAGAGCCTTATGGGCTCTGCTTAATGAGACACTCAATCAGTTTTCCTCTTGTAGAAGTCAGACAAACTGATGGGCTGACTCTCTGATCTATTTTCAAAGACTGCTCCCTTGCTGGCAAGTGCTCTATTTACAAGAAGGATGGTTTGCCTTTCAGACATATTGCCTACTTTCAGCAGTGTGTGCTTCTCATGGTGTCTCATTTTTAAGTTTCGTATTCCTGCCAGAATGCCAAAGCTGATCACTGCCTTGGAAAAATGAAGATAGATGAGTATACACTGTTTCACACTTCATATTTCTTTTACAGCCTTAGATGGGTGTCAGATGAATATGAAGACATACTGTTTATCAAGTTCTCCACTTACTCTTTAACTCTCCCCTCAAAAACCCATACTTTTTGTTACCATCGTGGTTCATTAGGTCATGAAGAGACTCAGTACTATAAATAGCCCACCTGTTACCGCCACTAGCTATAACCAGTTTCCTTTTTCCATTATTCTTTCTATTATAGACAAGCCATTTTACTCTTTGTACTTAATGTTTTGTGAAATCTGAAACTGTCTTCTGCATTTTAGAAAACATATGTGTACATGGCTGATTTTGTTATAGGACAGGGAGAGGGGCAGCCCAAGCCCCGCAAACCTGCCTATTCTAAATGGGTTCTGCCATCCGCCGCATCAACACAAAACACATGAGACTTTAATGGGAAGGAACTTTAATAAAACTAGGAAACAATACAGGAAAGGCAAAGAGTTTCTAAATGAAGCATTTAGTTTCTAAATGAAGCACCCAAAGTTACCCGTCCCCTCGTGGGTAAAAGTCCATCCATATGGGTCGGCCCAGAGCAAGGCCCCAAAGCCTGCCACAAGTCTAAAACATCTTCCAGTGGGGACCCACAGAAAAGGGTCACAAACAACCAGACAAGCCCAGAAGGAAAAGAGCAAAATCAACATCCAGATAAAAGCTGCCATGGTCACCTCCCACGGGTCTCACCCACATCTGTGTCACCCAGTCCACGACCAAAGACAAGCTCAGTTTCTTCACGTGTCTCTAGGCTCCACGCGCCTCCTCCAGGTCTCCTGGCTCCATCCTGCTTCCTTCCTTCCTCAGTCTCTTCTGCAGCTTCTCCTCTTCCTGCTCAGCTCCACCCTTCCTTGGGTGGGGCAGGGAACCTGGAACCTCCCCCTTTCCTGGGGACCACCCTGTTACAATTTTACAAGCTCTGGTTTGTGGCAGGGAAGTTTTACCTCTGTCCACCAGTTACCAGATTTTTAGGAGGTCTGTAGAGTATTCTGTCTACTGATAGCAGAGGGAACTTGATTAAAATAGGTCATTCTTCTTACTGGCTGTGTGCAGGCAGAGTGAGTAAAATGGTGCTTACATGGAACCCCCTAGATTTCTTCCGGGGAGCATGCCTTATTCCTTTGTTTGAGTAGTGTCCCTACCAGAGCCCCTCATACTGAAAGGGAACCGCTAATCAAATGAAATCTTTCCTGTTTCCTGCTAAAAGAGTCACAGGTTAGGTGCAGTTAATAATGCAAAGTAAATGTAAACAACAAGTTTTGCCTCTCTAAAGCTGATCTAGATGAGATTACCTAAAGGAGGTCACATTTTAACAGGGCCATACAGCCTCCAGGTTGATTGATCTCCCAGGGCATCTTTGAATACCTGTCTTTTGTCACAAACTTTTGTGCTTACTGACCAATGTTATCAATGTAATCTAGTTATGTATAAAAGAAACCCTTTGTCCCTAGACTGGTGCTCACACCTTAAGGGGCTAGCCAGGTCTGGGACCTCATGCATGAATAATAAAGCTCCTCCAGACTTCACCATTCCTGAAATACTGCTTATTCTTCCCCTGCCTGGATAAAAGGCTAGAATTTATTTCTGCAACAATACAGTGTGGTTTCCCTGCTGTCATCCATCTCTTTTTGACCTTATGTAGGTCAGGCGAGGCTCCAGTTTAGCCTGGAGGCTGCACTTGAGGAGATACCACCAAGAGGCAGAAAAACTAGAAATGGTTTTCATGTAAGCTCCAAATCTCTCCTCCTGCATATCCAGGAGCATATTCCATGAGAGACCAGAGAAAAGCACAACTCAGGAAGTCTGCCATTTTCCATATATAGTATTAACAGTCCTGCCTCCAAGTTCTTGCCCTTTCCATTTCTGTCCACTCAAACTTTAACTTCAAGGCAAAATTTAAATACCACCTCCTCCTGGAAGCTTTCCTAGATTTGTTTTCCTCCAGTTGGAAGAAACCTCTTTAGAACATCTACATGCAACTTTCACTGTCTCCTTAACTGTTATATGAACTTACTGCATTCTGCCCTATTAGAAAATAAGCTCTTTCAGAGCAGGGTCTCCTCATGTGGCAAATGCTATAGAAAGGCTCTGGAGTCAGACACATCTGAATTAAAATCTTTGTTTCACTTACAAACATTGGATAAATAATAACAAGTTAGTGGACACCATAATTTTTTTATGTGAAAAGGGGAGATAATAGTGCTCATATTATAGTTCTGTTGTGAGAACTGAAATATACATGTCCAGTGCTTAGAACAGAGCAGACATTTATAATTTTAGGTATCACTACTACATCAACACAAGAAAGTATATTTGGGAAAGTTTCTGTAGATGAAATCAAGGGTCAAAACAGAGTTTTTAGATAACTTGACCACCTCTTTCCTTGAGCCTCCTACCTTATCCTAGAAAAATGAATGTTGAAAAAAAAATGAGTTTGTGATAATGTTTATAACCAATTACTATGGTAAGATTGTATGGTCCCATTATAAATAGAGTACTTTTTGGATGTTGGTATGCTAATCTACCTAGTTACATTTTTTTAAAAGATTTATTTATTTATGCATACAAAAACTGGGGTACAGGCCAGAGATTGCAGGGGTGTGAGAGGATTCATCAGAGACAGAGTGGGGAACAGAACAGACAGACTGACTGAAATACACTGCTGAGGGGAGCAGCGGGTGAGACAGGAGAGGTCTGCTCTGCCATGTGGGTTTCCTTCTGGCTGGCCAGGGATTGAACCCTCACTGCAGAGGCTGCAGATTGCTTCATAGTGCTGTGCTTAACCCTTTGTGCCACCAGGGAGGCCCTACCTAGTTACATCTTAAGACGAGTTACCTTCCAGATCCCAACTATCTGGCACCTGTAGCCTCCTGAACAACCTCCCTGGCTTAACTTAATGGAGAGTCTTATGTGTTTTTCTCCCTCCTCTGCCTAATAATAACCTTAATTCTCTAATCTTCCACCTGTTTACTCCTTTGCTTATTTGAATGCCCATAGGATTACTTCATGAATATCCACCTTGTCCTAAATATGCCTACCCAATAGAAGTTGTCTTCTTTATTCTCTCTTAAATGATTTCATAAATAACTACATGGAAGTTAGTATGTCTCTTACTTGCATTCTGTGCTTTCCTGAAGAGTAAATTTTGTTTTTGCCAAGCCTTTAAAGAAATATTGCTTCCATTTTGGAAAAAGGATATGAACAGTGCAAGAGTTAGTTTATTTCAGCTTTGGCACACCACTGATTGTGAATTATATTGTTAGGGGGAAAAGGATGTCCTAAAGCTAATTCCATACAGGCTTTGTGGACTCCACCCCCACCACAGGCCAAAGCCAAAGACACTGGGAACTCCAATCCCATCACCACCAAAGGGAAGGTGGCTGGGACCTGAAGGTGGGGTTAAGCAGCCAGGTTGATATAAAGGCAGACACGTGGGCTTTGGGAGCCCCCATTTTGGCTCTCTGCCAGCTCGCAGCGTCCTGCCAGCTCTGAGAGTGCCTTTGGGTTTCCAGGTCGGCGGATCGGGTAGGACACATTAAAGACTTTATTTCCCTATTTTCTCCCTGAGCTGTACATTTCCCTTATTTCCTTTTCCCTTGTAAATAAACCTTTTATTAACCTTTTGTGTGTGTCTGTAGTGGAGTATTAAGTCCCTTTTAAGTGCGCGGGTGAGGACCCACAGCCAGGAACCCGTTCAAAAATCGGGGCTGCTCTATAACAATATGACACATCAGATTATTTCACACAGATTATCAAACAAATTTAAAATAATGTAGAATATACAGCTATCTTTCACCTATACGGCTTCAAAATGTCAAATGCAAATTAAGAAAACAGTTTGCGCAACTCACCTTTCTAGGTCCTGTGCTCTTTAACTCAAACACATCCATGGTATAATTGACCCTACGTCCATAGTGGTCAAACTGAACATTTCCTGTGAGTCCTTGAATTCGAACCTATGAAAGAAAAAGATAACCAATACACATGCTCATTTTCCATTTCACTGATAGAAATCTCCACTTCATCTGCTAGGCTGAAGTATAAGCAACTATTAAGTATAAGCAACTCACTGAGAATCAATGGTTATTTATGCTCGAGGGATAAGCAGGAATATCAAAGGAATATAAAAGCCATTCTGCTATACACCTAGAAAATGAATATATACATTTCGTGTATATATATATCTATATAATATGTATACATATATGGTAAAGTTCCCATTGCAGCTAACAGAATATTTCCTCCAAATTGAAGTATTTTTATAGGAATGGAAATACGGTCTGTTTATAGATACTTTTAAGTTTTGTCTATATCTACTTGATGAACTAAATAACCATGTAAACTTCATAGGTATTTTCTCCTTGCTGATACTAAAATTAAGATATAAGAAGTTCAAAAAATATATATATTTGAAAATATTCAAATGTACTTTATTCCAAATTCCTTTTAATTTTTAACCCATTGCATTCCAAAGCACTTTAAAAGACTAAAGTAGACAAATTACTTACTCCAAGGTTACAGGGCAATATCTACTAAAATTATCATTAGTAGTGTTTGCCGAATATTTCTGGCTCTTGGCTATTCTGGACCCAAGGTAGGCTTGCACTTCCCAAAAACCTTGTGTCTTGTGATGCCTATGTGACTCTTTCTGACAGATGTGTTGAGAACAGATGTGATGAGTGTCACTTGCAGGTCTGAACATTACCAGGCAGTTTCAAACTTCCCTGTCACTCTATTTCCCTTGGTAGGACTAGGATGGTAGCTGTTCTGTTAGCTTGGGTCCCTGGTCACAAGAGCAGAGTGCGCCTCCTAGTCCAGTGTATGTGAGGGAAAAATACTCCTTCATTGTTTTAAGCCACAGGACTTGGGGTTGCTCATTACTGTGGCATAACCTAGTTCATCCTGACTATGCATCTACATAATATACAAACACACCAGTATTCTACCCAGTATCCTATTTAGAAATATCTCAAAAATTATATTGGCTTGATATCTTAAAATGCAATTTGCAAGATGCATTTATTCTCTTATTTTTTTCTTGAACAAGATGGTGAAATAAATTGTGCTTGCATAAATTTGTGAGTTACCTGTTTGAGTGTCCTCTCCATGTCAATTCCCTGTCCCCATGGAGCAGCAGGATTTGCCAGACAATCTCCAGCATTTCCTCTCCTTGAAATATCAATTTTCTGCCTTCTAAGATTTCGGAATGTTTCAGCCATCACAAGGACTCCATCATAAGTCAAAGCAGATGTGTACTAACAAAATGAAGGGGATTATAATTGTAAATGTTAAAATCTTATCATTCACTTGAATAGTCTGGGAGCTCTATGGGTTTATGACAAAGCATTAGCCACTCAGAAAGTCAGCTAAATTAATAGACTCGTTTTAAAAATTTCTGTTATCACTGACTGGAAAACTGTATATCAAATCTTACACTCTGATTTAAAAAGAGAAAACACACCTTGAAAAATAGAAATTCAAATGTGAAGTTTCCCATCAGTTGGGAGAAGCAAGCCCTCTATGTGAGGTGTTTTTGTTGTCCAAATAGAAGCAACTAATGTGTGGAGTGCTAAGTGCAGTAATGCTGCCATCTGCCTCGATGGTGGAATCCCAGCAGGGCGGGAATGTTTTACTCTTTCCTCCTTCACAATGCTTAGTAGTGCCTAGAGGTGCTTCCTCTCTGAGACTTCATCTATGGTTATTGACTTGAAATGTGTGGCTTTTTTCAGTACTTCAGAAGAATGAGTGTGATTGTTTTTATTTTTTGGAAATAGTATGCTGTGAGTGCGCACAGGAAGGTTAAGTAATTTGTGTACATTTCCACTTAACCTAGGATCACAAAGAAGAAGAGAAAGGAAGTGTATACCATCTACTTTCTGGTGACCAGCCTCTGCTTCTTTTTGAGAAAAGATAACCTCAGGAAAAGGTGACTAAGGTTTAGAGAAGAAATATGGAAAACTAAGAGAAAAGGGTAATTTCTTTAAGTGCAAAATGCAAAGAGTAAGAGAAAACTTTTGGTAGAGTTTGATTAGAGAATTCCTAAACACTTGAAAAATATGGCACAATTTTCTTGACACATGGCAGAGCCACATCTATTAATCGTGGGTAAAAACACACTACACTATCTCTTTCAGGAATCCCTTATGATGAATTCTACATGATTAATGCATTTGGCCTATATTAGGAACAGTTTTGTGCTGTGGAGTGCGGAGGATGATCGCCTTATTTGCCGCTGGTAAATGAAGAAAATTGCTTGAAATTTGCATTCTAGAGAGTAAATTAGACAACCATTATAATGCTATTACCATTATACATAGCAGCCAGCATTCCAGGAAAGAGAAATACCAAAAAATGGGTAAGATAAAGATTCTAAATTCTAACAAGAACATTTCAATGGTTGAGGAGCTAAATGAAAAGCCTTTGTCAGAAAGCCTTAGGAGTTAAGTAAATTAGAGGTCTTGCTATATATATATTCTTCAAGGACATGATAGAATAGACTGAAGAATAGCTACACACCCTCAGAAGTGGTGGCTGAAGGAAATTAAGGTTACAGAGGTGCTAAACCAATGTACCTCCTCTCCTCTCTGGATCAAGCCATCGCTGAGTAGAGGAAGCCAACAAATCATTTTTGTAAGACAAGAAAATAAACACAAGAATCAACTGGCACTTACTAAAGATATGAAGAGCCAGGGAAAAATGTGTTTTAAGATCTAGGGAGAACAAAAGAAAAATATTGTTGCTTTTCCAATAGGGGGTAAAAAAACTGAGAAGAGATGGCACCAAAAAGTGAGGAAACACACTTGCTGTATTTTAAAAGGCCACCCATTATATAGAAAACAAACAAACTAGAAAAAAGAATAGACACTACACAGTGGAGCAGATCAAAGGAGACAAGTGGCAAAGCCACTGGCATTCATTGTGCTGAGAGTGGAACGAAGCAGTAGTTTAACTGGCCTCACCTTTTCAAGGGATGCAATTCTTTTCCATATCTTTTATATTGCTAAAGTTCAAGAAACACTTAGGAACTCAAACTTCAATATGGCATCTAGAGAACTGATATAAATAAACACCTTCTTCTAGGGCAGGGTAAAAACCAGATCTTGGCCTCAATTATTGACTGCTTGACCAATGATGAATGATGGACTGAGGTTTTTTTTTTTTTTTTTTTTTTTTTTAAACCAAGGA